>NC_064848.1:77981105-78158605 GCF_024139225.1 Suncus etruscus
AAGACCTGTTCAGTTGCCATTGTCAGATCTCTGGAATTGGAGATATAGTTTGTTGAACAGGTTGTAGACCAAAACGTAGGCTAGAGCTTTTTGTTGTTGTTGTTGTTGTTGTTGTTGTAGGTATCGGGATACGTACTGTCCAGTCCTGGTTGTAATAATCAGTCATCTGTAGATAGCGATCTTGGCTTTTGCACAGATCAAAGGGTGACATGTCTTCTAATTTTGTCTTATCGTTGGTTGGTGAGGAAGGACAACTTGCTCTTAGATCAAGTTGTTTCCATTTCCTCGTTGTCAGGATATCAATTTAGAACTGGTGCATATTGGTGTCAGAGCAGCATTATGGATGCCCGGGAGGGGATTTGGTTCCTGGAGCTGTTGTGGAGAACTGTGTGGTTTCTATGTCTGGGATCCAGGAGTCAAGGCTAGATGGTCGGTGCCTAATTTCCTGGGGTCTAAGTTGGTCTCCATTCCTCCCTCCCTCCCTCCTTTCCTTCCTTCCTTCCTTCCTTCCTTCCTTCCTTCCTTCCTTCCTTCCTTCCTTCCTTCCTTCCTTCCTTCCTTCCTTCCTTCCTTCCTTCCTTCCTTCCTTCCTTCCTTCCTTCCTCCCACACTTCCTCCCTCCCTTTCTTCCCCTTTTCCTTCCTTCCTTTCTTCCTTCATTCCTTCCTTCCTCCTCCCTCCCTCCCTCCCTCTCTCCCTCCCTCCCTCCCTCCCTTCCTTCCTCCCTTTCTTCCTGCTTTCTTTTTTCCTTCCTTTCTCCCTTCTCCTTTTCTTCCTTCCTTCTTTCCTTCCTTCTTTTCTTACTTTTTTCTGCCTTCCTTCCTTCCCTCCCTCCTTTCATTCCTTCTTTCCTCACTACTCTTCCTTTCTTCCCTTCCTTCCTCCTCCCTCCCTTCTTTCTTTCTCCCTTTCTTCCTGTTCTTCCCTTCCTTCCTTTCTCCCTTCCTACCCCTTTCCTTCCTCCTTTTTTCTTTTTTCTTCCTTTCTTTCCTCTCTCCCTCCTTTCCTTCCTTCTCTTCTTCCTCCCTTCCTTCATCCCTTACTCCCTCCCTCCCTTTCTTCCTTCCTCCCTACCTCCTTTCCTTTTCTTTTTTCCCTTCCTTCCTTCCTTCCTTCCTTCCTTCCTTCCTTCCTTCCTTCCTTCCTTCCTTCCTTCCTTCCTTCCTTCCTTCTTCCTTCCTTTCATCGTTCCTTCCTTCATTTTCTTTTCTCTTTATTTTTTTTCTTTTTCATCAGAGGTTGCTCTGTACTCAGGGATCACTCCTGCCAGGGATTGGGGTACCATATATAGTGTCAGGCATTAAACTTGAGATGGCCACATGCTAGGCAAGCACCCCACCTGCTGTACTATTACTGTCAAGCTATTGGGTGTGGCTGCACTGCTAAATACTTAACTGGGTCAGAGAAATCTATTTCTAAATTTGCTCTGTTGGCAGATTTCTCTTCCTTGTAATATTAGCCTATTTAAGGCCACTAATAACAAATGATAAAGGGAGAGAGAAGAAGGAATAAAGTGGCTAGTACTTAATTCATATAAACAAACATTTCCCATGCTGCCTTTTGCAATTGGCTTTGAATTGTCTGCAATCTGAACTCCAGGAGGGCTGTTTTGCTTACTTAGCTTTCCTGGTTTTTGGTTTCATTGAAGTAGTTGAGAGATACCTCAGCACCACTACTTTATCCTTTAATATGAGGCTACCTAATTGTTCTAAGATGAATTTGGAGATACATGAAAATCCCAAGTATCAGGGTTTGAATAAGTACTGTTCTAAGACTCCACTCTGAATTTTCTGTGAACCTTAGAAGGCAAAAGACAATAGGATTTTCAGAGGAGAATAACTAGTTTGATTCTGGTCTTATTTATTTAATCAAATACTCCTCCCCTTGGAGTAATTATGTAGCCACCCCATCACATATATACTCACAAGGTAGCAAACACTTTCTCATTCACTTTACTGTTACTCATGGGAAGAAATACTTGGGCATTAGGGATCAACTCCTGAAACGTAACCCTGAATAATGCCTGGAAGAGGGCCTTTTCTGGTGTCAACTTCAATTATTTCTTCTCTGTCTCTGTACTGTATTATTTTTAGATTCAGATTATTTATGTCATAACCTCAGCATAGAATCTGGCATTGTAAACCTTAGTTTGAGAACTTTAAACTCCATTTAATAAGTCTGTGGTTTCTTTCACAGTAAGGGAATTGATGATTGTTTTTAACCCCCTCAGCCAGTAGTTTTTAACCCCCTCCACATAAATTCTCACTGGAACCTGGAGGATCTGACTTCTGAACTTATTCTCAAACAACTGAAAAATTTGATAGGAGAAATGATAACCTCTCTAGAAATCCTCTCCAACAGAGGAATAGCAGTGGAAGACAGAATTAGTGAGCTGGAAGATGAGATGCATAACAACTCCATACAACAGAAGAGGTTAGAAAAAGAAACTCAAAACAAATAATGGGACAATAGGAAAAGTCCTCGAACAATGTGATGTGTTCTGTGTCCTGTGCTGGCATGCCTTGGCTAGAAGAAATACATGGTTACAGAGCCAAGAGAAGTAGTTACACTCCACTATATCTTTGTTTTGGATTCTGTCTCTTACCTCTGAGCCTGCTGACCATGGCTTTTGGTTCCCAAAGCCTCTGTTCTCCCTCCTGAGGCCTTGTTGTCTCTGATGCATTCCACAGCTCTGGGTCTCTTCATTTGGGTCTCAATAATACATGTATTGTTTTCTGGCTCTGGTATTTACTAGTAAATCTAGCCTTGAGTAAATCACATATTCTCCACTGTGCTTTAAAGTTTTCTTATTTGTACAATGAAGATAACTATGATTCCAACTTTGAAAAAATATGAACTTCCTAAATCAGTTAGTGAATGTGAATAACCTCTAACAATGCCTGGTGCTTTGTAAGTACTCTAAGCACTAGCTTCTGTAGAAGGTAGGAGATCCTTACCTTCTACTTTTTATCTTTCTTTCCTTCATCTTTTCCTTTCTTCTTTTCCTCTTTATCTTTCTATCTATCTGGATCAGATGTTAAAAAATATATTTTACCTACTTTTCCCTTTCCAAGAAAAAAACTACTTAGTGTTCCTGGAACTGTACCTTCTTTAAGTGAAATATCTCCCATTGCACAGGAAGCTACTATTATTTCAGGACCCCCAGAGAATGGTATTCCACACCTTGAGAAATATTATTCTGGATACTAGTTTTTTCTTCTGAATTCACCAAAAGATGGACCAACAAAGGTAGGAGTAGAGAAGGCTAGATAAAGTGACACATCAGGCCAATAGGGGCTGTATTTCCAAAAAAATATTTTTTTTTCTTTTGAGGTCTTAGTATATGTTAAACATTTAACATGTTTGCCCCTAAATTTTACAGCAACTCTGAATACAGGAAAATAAACAAATAGTGATAAAAAATAGAGAATGTTACTGCAGTTAGTGAGGCAGCTTGAAAGTGAGGTCACTTTGCGATAGCTTATTTCCACTAAAATTCTCACCCCAGTCCTGGGATAAAACAGATGAGAGAAGCAGATAAGTATTTGAATGATGCCAGGAAATATTTTTGCATAAAAAATGTTTAGAGAAGGTCTCATAGTCAACTGAATGCTCTTATCCCAGGTTAGTAGGCTCCAGGGGGCACAAGCAGCATTTCTGGCCTCTTATACTTTACAAACTTATTCTTGGCTCTGGTCTATTTGAGATCAACTACATTAAATGCTTTTAGCTAAGTGTCTTGTTCTTTTTAGGGCAGTCTAATGCAAGAGTACATCTTTATTCTTAGGGATTTTGAGACAGTATGCCTGTCTTCACTAGTTCCTCACCACCCCCTTCCCCAATTGATAATTCATGAGTCATGAATGGGGTCTCTCATGTACGTACCTCTCTACTGGAAGACATAAAGGAAGGCAGTATGTGTTTGTGCCAGTAAGCAAATAAGTAGTCAATTTTTCTTTTCATTGTTGTTCGCAGGGTTGTCACTTGATATTCTGGGCAACCTATTGGTTAGTGCATAATGATTGGAGGTTGTAGTCATCCTAACAAAATGGACAAATAAACTGTTAAGTTAATTTTTATTACACATATGTGCGTGGAAGAACTTTTGAATTAAGGAGAAAGTTCATGGTGTAAATAAATAAGGTAGGTTGCATGTAGCATTGTAAAGGGATAGGAACAACATTTTATCATTCAGTTCATAATTTACCTTGTTATAAGTATTTGCCTCTGTGTTTCCTATAAACAACAGTGTTATTCATTTGGACTGGCCAACTAATCAGACAGGTTCTTATTCTAAGTTTGAGGATTCCTTGCTCATTATAAGTTAAGGTTCATGAATGGATTTTCTGTCATCTCCTTTTTCCACACAGCAAAAGTAGAGTTCTTGGCAGTTATATTTCTCTTCTGTTATTTCTTATTTTACCTCTTTCTTCACTAATTCATTCTGAACTCCAGACATGCTGATTTCCCCTTGCTTCAAACTAGTTTTACCTAATTATTAACCCAGCAGGAAGAATTAACTTTTAACTTCAGTGTTGTTTTTGTGTCTCTTGAGACATCTCAGCGTGACTGAGCACCATGAAATCAGAGCAGTGATTTCTGGACCTGGAGTGTGGTTGGAGAGAAGGAAACTTGATGGGTGGTTTGTAACATACGGAAATGGTTTTGATGGGAGTAAATGTCTGTAAGTGAACATTCACTAATGAGACTCAGGGCTTATTTATAGCAAATAATAACAGTTATTATTTTTACTCACTTAGAGTCACCCCAGTACTGGGTCATGTACAATATGTCAGTGTTTTTTCTTCTTTTTTTCTTCCCTGAGGGTTTCCTTTTTAAGTTATATGGAAAAGACAGTTTAAGCACGGGAAGGATAATTCAATTATAGGGGTATAGGGAGTTTTCATGGTCTACTGTGTGACTAAGTCAACAAATAAAGGAAATAGCTAGTGTGTATATATGTGAAATAATAAATTGGCAGTCAGCATAGTTGAAGAAGGGTGGGGAGAATTCGAGAGAGAGAGGGAGGAATGTGAAAGAGAATAATCAAAGTTAAATGCCATTTTCTATGTTTATTACAATAGCTGCTATGTTGAACATTTACTTGGTGTGAGACAAATCTAGTTTACCACTGATTTTTGTAAATAAAGTTTTATTGGATCACAATTGGGGCAGTTTGTTCATGTCTCCTTCCTTAATGGTGCTTTTATTCAATAATGGCATCATATAGTTGATGCCATAGGCACTGCATAACTCTCAGTGCTGAAAATATTTATTGTCTTTTCTTTATAGCAAAAGTTAGCTGACCAATATACAATTCATTAATTTCTCAAAATAACTATTTTACAGTAGAGAATCTGAAACACAGATAGGCCCAACAAGTTATCCAAAGTTACACTAGAGAACAGCTCACTTAAGATTCAAACTCAAATTAATTCCAAACTATACTACAAACTGCTACTCTATCTCACAGTACTAAGATACAACTTCTCTTTAAAGTCCAAAAAAATGTTTTTAACTTACATGCTATTATTAGTTTTACTGTATAGTATATAGTCTGAGTCTATCTTAGAGTCAATCTGTACCAAAGAGCAGTTTGGGTGAGTTAGAGACTACTATTGGATGTGTTAGAAGATAACATCAGCAGTAAAGGCAACAACTTTCTCTTGAATATATCTGGGTACAGATATATTCAATTGAATTCCTTCTGGGAAGACAGTGCTCTTTCTATTTTTAAAAGTTACCTCCTGCCTGGGAATGCATTCAAGAGAATTCAAAAAAATATATGGAGAATTAAAAAAAAAAAAAAAAAGAATGTCATTGTAGGGCTCCTGTCCAGTTTCTATTTTCTTGCCTTCCTAAAACTAAGTTTCCTTGAGTGAGTACCTCTCTATCCAGTCATACATATTGCTGATACTAATTGTTGACACCCATTGTTGACACTAATTGGACTCTAATTAAGTACTAGTCAGCCTAAATTGTTCAATTTATTTCTTCTGTTCAAATTATGATGGAAATTCTTATATCATAAAAGCTCATCTCAGTGTAATATTAGGCCTTATGCATGGGATTGCTTCTATCTTGAAGGGAGAAGAACTTGAATTTATTACATCATGTGGAATTTAAAGGTATGGTTAATTCAGACTTCAACCTGAAATTTGAACCTAGATTTATCCTAGAACTCTGTGTAAGACAAAAAAATAAAAAAAATAAAAATAAAAAAAAGAAGAAAAAAAAAAGAAAGAAGAAAATACTAGTTTATTTGTTTAAGAAGATATGAATTGGATTTTCTGCCTCTTGTCCCTGAAATAGCTCTAACATGGGCAGGAATCTTCTGGTTTTTTTTTTTTTTTGTTTGTTTTGTTTTGTTTTGTTTTTGTTTTTTTCATAGAAGATGCACCCAGAATAAGGAGGTCTTTGTTGAAGACCCAGCTTTCCAGCTAATAAGTTACATGTCCCTGCATCTGATGCTCATTTTTATTCTTTAGTTTTCCTAACATAAGAAAGAGGCTGCTGCCTCATTTTTCTATAGAGATGATATAAGGAAGAAGATGCATCATTCATAAGTTCAGAGTTGTGTTTGCAGGACAATTGAGTATATCTAGCAGGGTTGACATCGGGTAGACTAAGTTCAACTCATTTATGTCCACTGGATACAACAAAGCCCTCCAGAGCTTTCTTCCTCTTGATTCTCTGTTTACTGCACAATCATAAATGCTATGGCCATTTATGTATCTGGCATGATGATATATGTTGCTTTTTTGATTCACGAAAGGGTCAAGAATGGAGGACACACAAATTAGTCAATGACCAGAATGTCATGCTAACTATGTTGAAAGGGGTCAAGTGGATGAGAGGATAGTATGTTAACATTCAGAAGGGGCATAAGTGTATTTGGTCTGCATATTTTTCAGGTAGAAACTTTAAATAGTCAACAGTCAATTCTGAGTGCCATTAAAAGAAACTATCTAGATTTTAGTTCAGGGACACTTCTTTATAAAGGAATCGCTGAAAGGTTCAGGGGTCCATATTGGATACTGGAGATGCACTAGTGTCCATTGCGTGCAGGGCAAGCACCCTATCCACAGCACTATTGCTACAGACCTAAGATAATTTTTTTAAGCAATCATAATGGTTTAAAGGCAGAATGCCTAGATCACCTTTAGTGCTACAGTATGAGGAGAAGAAAATAAATCAAGTGGCATTGAGTAGCACTCAAGTGTTACTCCTAGCTCTGCACTAAAAATTGACTTCTAGCAGGCTCAGGGAACCCTATGGGGTGCTGGAGATCAAACCCAGGTTGGCATATGCAAATACTCTACCCACTGTGCTATTGCTTTGGACCCAAAATTGAGTTTTGTAGAAAAACTGTTAGGCAGAGATGTTAAGTAGACAATTCTAAGTGGGACTTTAGAAAATCTATGTAGAGGTGAAGTTCAGGAGACATAAGCTGAAGAATGAATAAAATCTCAGATGGAAGTACAATTATTCTCTGAAAGAAGAACTCTTAGAAAGTAACTGCTGGGCAATGGAATAGTTAGGGCTTATGGCAAAATAAACGGCAATCAAGGGCAAAGCAAAGCCATGAGAGGGAGAAGAAAATTAAGGTCAATAAGGAATCCCAGCTGCTGACAGCAACATGGTCACATTAATGACTTAAAATTACCATGAAAACATCTTTGTACTTTTGATAAGGTAGGGCTTAATAGGGCATGTCAGAAAGAATGCCTATCGATAGCTTAATAGAATTTCATCTTGTACTATGATCATACTATTATGATCTTATTTTTTTAACTACTGGTAAAGTTTTAACTACTTGCAAAGTTCATTGCAAGTTAATAAAAGTACATATGACTCTTCATCTTTAAAAATACAGTATTTCAAATAACAACAACCACAAAACACTGGTCTATTCAAGAAAAAACTCAAGATATGAGTAGACAGTAGGAAGTTAAGTCATGAACAGGACCCTAGTTTGTTCCCTCTAGTGACACCTGATGCTCTGGCACTGCTGGTGTAATTCTGGACACCCCTTAACCCCAGTCACTCTTGTAATGCCTGGCAGTACAGTGTGCAAGCAACTGCTACTTGCTCATATCCCAGCATTGAACTCTCAGACACTGTTTGTTGGTTCAGTATAACTGGGAATCGCTCCAAGGATTCCTGAGCACTGATGGGTAGATTTCTCTAAAGAAAATACGAAACATTTACTGAAGCTTTGGCTTTCTCATTTTGTACCATCTTTGACAACTTCACATTGTTTTTGGGATAAAATAAGAGCAAGTTCAAAGGATTTTGTGTTTGTGGAAAGAGAAAATATTTGCCAAAAAAAAATCAATCAATGCTTTAAGTTTTTGTTTATATTCACTGAAACTGCACAGATATATTTTTTGGATTATGAATTAAACTTATCCATAGAGGACATGGTTACTTCTAAACCATAGGGTTTCAAAAATAAATGTGTTTGTGGAACTCCTTCCTAAGGGGAAGGCCAGTGACTTAATCAGCATCTTTAGCTTTTATATCCTCATCATAACTACTACTATTTATTAAACAGAAAAATATTTACCCCATTTTGTGGTTTGTACTTTACACAGTCTCTGATTTGAACCGTCAGAGGTCCCTGTGAGATACCATTGCACTGTTACATGTGAGAACAGAATGATTTTTGGAGAGATTGGGTTTCCCAAGGTCACATAGTGGAGAGCTGTACTGTAACCCAACCCTTTCTCTTTCGCTGCAGCTTATTGCCTCTTCCAAAGGGAGCTTTGGAATTAAACCTGGAAGTTCTGATCTCATTCCATTGCCTCAGCAATTCAGCACAAAGGCTCTGGTCCAACTCTTTTCCTTTTGTGTCTCAGTAAGTAATATTTCATCCCTCTCCCCTCTGATCCCACCCTCATTGCCAGATTCTGGAACCGTCTGCGCATTTCTAGTCTATAGTTCAGCTTCTCTCCCCAGGCATTCAAGAAAGGCATTCTCCACAAAAAGGGAAAACACATTTTATTAAAGCAAACATGCAGTCCTCAGCACTTTTACTCATCTTATTTATACACTGCAGTGCAGCTTTCTATGACCTAGTGATTATCATTTCCCAGAGCTATCATCATTTTAAAGCTACCTGTTCATCCTGCTTCAGCAGATGGTAGGATGCTAGGAGTATTGTAAGAGCTTTAAAGAAATGAAGCAAACAAACAAAGAAAAGATGTGTGATGTAGTTGGTTCCAACAGGGAAAGATATCACTTTTGTTGTATCTGGACATGGTTGAGTTTTAGGTAAGTTGATGGAAAGGAAAATAAATCTTAGGGTTCTCTGGTCATTTTAATAGTCCATTTCAAAAGTTCTTATACCCAAGCCTTCCAATGTATCCCTTTATTATATTCAAATTATTTATCCTTTCATTCACCTTTTAACACAAATACTTTCTGAATTCCTAATACTGGATAGGGTACAATTCTGGGGCAAAGGTCTGTTTGCTATAAATGGTTCTACATGCTTTTGCACTCAAACTCTGCTTCTTTGTACCTCAGCTTTTCCTCCTGTAAAATGAGGGGACTACTTCAGATTGCTGAGATGCTCTCAGAAATAAAGACATTGGTACTTGTAACAGAATTTTACAAGAAATTATCTGAAGAAAACAAGAAATTCACAAACAAGTCAGACCGATTTTCTAAGAACTTTCTAGAAGTTTACAATAAAGTTAGGTGAGCTATTAGGTTGAATGAGGACCAGGTTACCCTTTCTCTTGGATACAAGATTTCTGAAATTCTTAATACCTCAGAGCAGTATTTCTCAACTTTTATTTCTTTTTTAATTTTCTTCCATATAAAGTGCCTTAGTAGACATATTTTCCTTGATTTTTAATTCCCACATGAAATTGTATTCACACAGAAATATTAGATGACTATTTATCTACTATACTTTGGGGGTGGGGAATAAATCATGGTAATGTATGAGAGATTTTGGCCCCAAAGAGAAAAATTTTATTCTTTTTGGGAGTTATATTGTGCCTTGCTTCATTCCCCCTTCAAAGGGTTTATCTTAGAGCAGTGATTTTTTTCAAGCGTATTTATTCTGTGCTAATTTAAAGAAAAAAAATCAACATATAGATTTTCTAAAAGTAATATTTTAGTAGTGTTTACATATATTTTCAATATGAAATTTTATATGAACATTCCTATCATTAAACAAGTCAATGGTTGGAGCTGGACTTGTGCATGGACAATCAAGTGCAATCCCTAGGCCCCTTAACCTGCCAGAAGTGATCCCTGAGTGCAGAGTCTGAGTGTAACCTCAGATCTCTGAGGCTAAGCCCTGAGAAATGCTTGGGATTTCTCCTCATCCCCTCAAAATCAACCAATGAAAAAAGTAGTTACTATCTTGGCTGTCTTAAGAAAGTTAAGATAGATTATATAATACATGAATACTATTTTTATTTTCAAAACTACAGTTGTGTAAGAAAGAATTTTTGACTGTATTTCTAAGGATTCTAGTATTATATTAACTAAATCTTTAAACAATATTTAAAATTTCAAAACAACTATTTGAGAAATCTAAAGCAGGAATGAATTTTTTAAAAAAATGCATTGCTTCAAAATCTTTTGGAATATGGACTTTATAGGTTGGGTCTGAGTTTATGATTAATAAAGTTATCTACCAGGTGGAAGATTGGGACTAAGTCTCAACTTCACTTTTTTTTGAGTCTTTTTATCACTTTTTTTAAACTTTTTTTTCTTTATTTAAACATTTTGATTACAAATATGATTGTGATTAGGTTTCAGTCATGTAAAGAACACCCTCTTCACCAGTTCAGCATTCCCACCACCAACGTCCCAAATCTCCCTCCATCCCACCCCACCTCCACCTGTACTCTAGACAGGCTTTTCAGTTCCCTCATTCATTCACATGATTATGGTAGTTCTCTCTGTAGTTATTTCTATAACTGCACTCACCACTCTTTGTGGTGAGCTTCATGAAGTGAGCTGGAAGTTTCATCCCTCCTCTCATTGTCTCTGAGGATTGTTGCAAAAATGACTTTTATTTTTCTTAAAACCCATAGATGAGTGAGACTATTCTGCATATCTCTCTCTCTCTTCCTCTGACTTATTTCACTCAACATGATAGATTCCATGTACATCCATGTATAGGAAAATTTCATGACTTCATCTCTCCTGACGGCTGCATAATATTCCATTGTGTATATGTACCATAGTTTCTTTAGCCATTTGTCTGTTGAAGGGCATCTTGGTTGTTTCCAGAGCCTGGCTATTGTGAATAGTGCTGCAATAAATATAGGTGCGAGGAAGGGGATTTTGTATTGTGTTCTTGTGTTCTTAGGGTATATTCCTAGGAGTGGAATAGCTGGGTCGAATGGGAGCTCAATTTCCAGATTTTGGAGGAATCTCCATATAGCTTTCCATAGAGGTTGGACTAGACGGCATTCCCACCAGCAGTGGATAAGAGTTCCTTTCTCTCCACATCCCCACCAGCACTGATTGTTCTCATTCTTTGTGATGTGTGCCAATCTCTGTGGTGTGAGGTGGTATCTCATCGTTGTTTTGATTTGCATCTCCCTGATGATTAGTGATGAGGAGCATTTTTTCATGTGCCTTTTGGCCATTTGTATTTCTTTTTTATCAAAGTGTCTGTTCATTTCTTCTCCCCATTTTTGATGGGATTCACTTTTCATAATTTGTAAAATGGATATTGGATTATTTATGGGTAACTATGAGGAGTAAAGAGAGTTGGTAACTATGTATGGCACATAGAAAACAGCACTAGCTATGTTTTTCTTTGCTTTGTATGTTTATATTTTCTGCCATTAATTGTAGCTTTTATAAAATTACGTTTTATTTTTTGGTTAATGGAATATACCCAATAGGCTCAGGACTTACTTCTGGTTCTGTGCTCAGGGATCACTCCTGGCAGTTTTGGGGAACATATGGGGGTTCCTACATAGAACCATCTTCCCTATTTCCCTCCTTTCCTCCCTCAAGAAACTGATAGAATCATCTATCAACTCTTCATATCTTAAGTGATGTAAATTTTGTCTTATTAAAAAAACAGTATCATTAGAGGACACCCATTTTTATAAGAGAAAACACCAAATTTTGTTTTAGAACAAAGTTTCTAATACACTGTGCTCCCTTTTGATAGACTATAGCAAAACATACCATTTCACTCCATCCCCTTGAACACATGAGTAGCCTACTTATGTACATTTATGAGTTGAATGCATCTTAGATGTAGTGATAGCTATGAAATGTTATTGACCAATTCTTTTCAAGCTGTGGTTGGATGTACTTTCCATAAAGATGGGAGATGACTTCATGGGATTTGGGAACAAGATAACTAAGAATATTGCTATACATAAATATGGTAAGGACAATCGAAAGACCACGGCTGTGCTCTAGTACCATTATAACTACCCCGGGATCATGCTGTGTTATCCGTGGAAGAAGTATTATAAGTTCATGTTATGTGAAAACCAGAAACTTTGATCCCAATCACCTTTCCTCCTCAAACATGTTTTGAAGAGGAAAAAAAATGGCGGTGGAGATGAGAAAAGAATGTACATCTGGCTTTCTGGGTTAACTATAAAACTTCTGCTAGGGAAAATATGTATTTTTTATATGTGTCAAAGCCCCTGTTTGATAAAATTGAAGTTCTACATCATAAATTCCCGTCTGGACATTCAGTTCTGAGAACCTGCAACCAGCAGCCTTATCACTTTGAAGTGAAGTCACAATCAGTAATGGAATCTGCTAGCTTTTCACACACTGAAATTAGCTCTGATTCTTTCTCCTAAACATATGTTTAAAAGCAACATGCACCTGCTCTACCTTGCCCCATCAAAGCAATCTGTGTCATGGAGGAAACTCTTGGACTTACCTGTTGGGGGTGAGAAAAATAAATGCATTTCTCGGAGAAGCAGAAACACCATTTGTGAATTCTCTCTCAGAGGGTCCCAGAGAGAAAGAGTCTTCTTTCCTCCCTTTGAAGAAAGGGAAAGTAAATGCCATTTTCCTTTGCCACTGTGAATAATAACATTTATGCTCTGAGATCGGTTTGCTTCTTTAATATGAAAAACGATATCCTGTTTGGAGGAGACATTTCCTTGAATGCTTTGCATAAATTGAGCCCTTAAGCTTTTAACAAGAAATTCTAGGCTGTCTTGCCTGAAAACTCACAGTGGATCTTGGAAACATTGAAGGTTTCTTGATTTGCAAAAGCTAGCCTTTTCCATGTGATTACTAACTGCACTCTTTGTTTGCTATTCAGAAAGAGCTTTTCAAAACAATCCTGTCTATTATCCCCCTCTCTTTCTCTCTCGTTCTATTGCTTGTCTGCCTTCCCCATCCTTCTTTATCCTCTTCTCTCATCCCACTGTTTTTGCTCACATGCATGCACTCGTGAGCACACACATACACACACACTCTCTCCTTGTTCTTGTTCTTTGTTTTTATCACTCTTTCAAATGACATAGGCCCCAGTTAAGGTATTCAAAACTAAGAAATAAGTATGCTAGACAAAAAAATGTATTCTTTTTGTCATTCATGGTGACAATTAAAATGACAACAACAAGGCCAGCCTCTTCCATCATTGTTTTTTAATGCTGTCAGCACCAACTTTGCCAGAATTATCCTGTCTGATGCATGAGTGGACTTAGTCATTTTTCACATTGTACCATCCCGTGCCTCAATAGAATTTAAGAGAATAGATTAGCTTTCTTCTTATTTAAATGAGCATTCTAAAAACCTCTCTCAGCGACATGGTCCCCTAGTCAAAGAAGGTAAATTTGGTGAGCTGGGATGTATCTATAGATATAAAATACTTCCTTTGTAGGCATATCTAATGGTTTGATTTCCTGTATTAAGAGACCAAAGGCTCTTTGGCAAATTTTGGTTAGCTAAGAGGACATATGGGTAAGTTGGAACCATTGAAGCTAAGATTCTAATATATGTATACGTCAGAGATAGCTGATATATACCTTGATTATCATTCAGTTCTGAACAGTAGACAAGGTAAGATAAATGGTCAGTGGCTTCATAGGGGGGTTTGGTTTCTTGTTTCATGCAGAATGTAGCCCCCAGGCAAGGAAGATAATTTGGTGGTAGGTATTTCTCTGAGAAAGGGTTTTACTTTCTGTAGCCTAGATTCTACTCCCTGCATCTCACTTCTTATTGAGATAGTTTCCTGGCAGCCTAAATATTGTCCAAAGATGACCTGTATTCATTTCTGCACTGTCAGAGATCTCAGAGAGTTTTATTCTTTCAGCATTTTAATTTTTTTGTTCCTAAAAAGTGAATGAGAAATGGTATCAACTCCATAACAGAGACTGAAGTCTCAGCTATTTAAACAGAAGTTTGATCATGTCACCTTCAGAAGTTGGTCCCTGGATAACATATATCACAGTAGGATGAGTGTATCATTGAAAGCTAAGAAATATAGTTTGGAAGTTATATTTTTGTATCTCTTAATGTATTTCAAGCACATATATACTTGTTTAGAGATTATACCCTCATTCCGAATCTCTTTTTTACCCATCTCCCTAGTGGTCAATATTATCTTAAGCCTCCATTTTAATGATCTTAATTTTTTTGAAGTGATGCCTGGACTTCGAGGTGGTCCCTCCTCCTTACATATCTTTTCTAGCACTTGCATTATATTTGAGCTTTTGAGCTTTTTCTCCCCACTATATATAAAATCACCAAGAGCAAGGAGCCTGTTTTATTCTTCTCTGCCTCAGTATCTAGCTCGCACCTGGCACATTTCAGGTCTTTAGTGAATGCTGAATTGAATCCCACAGTCAAAGTTATGAAAATATTTTGAAAAAAAGAAGTATGATTTTATATTTCTATGCCAACCTTTCTCCAGACTCAGTTTAGATATATGCTTGAAGAAAATTCAGAAACCATGCTATGGCGAAGGGTCATAAATCATTTAGGTAAAGTCAAAGGAAGTTGAACATCCCTGGGAACTCATCAATCCTAATTTAATAGGAGTGGGAGATGTTTCACATGTCAAAACCCAGATTTCTAGTTTTCAAGGGTAATGCTGCACTGTCCAATTGCTCATGCCCAACACTCTCCCACCCCCTTTTAAAGAAATTTGTAAATAGCTATGACGTTGATGGTGGGAGGTGCTCATGGACACTGAAAGCATCTCATTTTGTTGTTTAAAAGTGCTTTTGTCTTAAAGGCTTGAGAATATTTTTTTACATGACGTAGAATGGAAAAGGAAGTTTCTTTTTGTCTTTAAATTCTTTCTTGGGAAGAACTCTCTATTCAGCAAAAAAAGCCTTCGAAGTTGACTTTACAGTACAAGGGTCTCACATGGGGACAGTCACCAGTTTTCTCAGCTCTATTTCCCAGTGTTTGTTACTTTACAGTCCAGGAACTCTTTTGCAAGCTCTACCAGGCAGCTGTGGCTCCAACCAGAAGATTTAAAAATTAATGCCATTCAGATTTTCTTTTAGAGGAACTCTCATACTCAATAGTGAGGCACTGCCTACGAATCTATGACTGAACATGGAAATAGAGTTCAGAGTGTATTAATAAAAGGAGAAATCAGAAAAACGTGCACAAACCATGCCCCACCACCTAACCCCTTACCCTACCTTGTCTCAGAGTGTAGAGATTTTTTTTTGTGGGACACACATGCTGCATAATTAAAGCTTGTCATATAGGAGCCAAAATAAAATCTTTTTTCTTTATTCAGATATATTTTTGATCAGGTTTGGAGTCTCACAAAAGAATGTTGCAGATTCATTCTACTCCCATCAAGCATCCAAATGTTGATCTGGAGAAACAAAGAAATGGAAAGAGAAAAATAAGAGCATTGTCAAATCAGAATACCATGTTTTTGTATTGCTGACTTATCTGTCTGTAATTCTCATAGCCATTCCTTCGTGTGTGTGTGTGTGTGTGTGTGTGTGTGTGTGTGTGAGTGTGTGCATAATTTCCTCCTCTAAAACTGAAAAACATTGCAAAACTAGATTTAAATATTTCAGATGGATTGCACCCAGCATTTGCATTCCTCTGACTCATTCAGAGAAAAGACATCTGAGCAGAAATACAGCAGATAAAAGAGAAACCATTAATCCAAGGAAGATTACTGGCACAGAATCTTTATCCCGTATCCTTCCTAAAATGAGACAAAGATCTCACTATATACATCCCTCTGGCTTAGCTTCAGATAGTAAGCAATATAGAAGTGTAGACATGGTCCTTTTTAAAGGCACACTGCATTTATCTGAGACCTGAAGCATCACCCTTCTGTTGGATTTTTACTTGAGTGTCTTGCTATCTTCCCCAGTGTCTTCTGCCTTTGCTCTTATTTCTTCCACTGTGGACTTCAAGTTGGGATACCTACCTTCTCTAGGATATTAGGAAAGATTGCTAAAGGACATTTACAAAAATCCCAGCTTACTACTATATTTCTGGGTCATAAAGCAAGTAGCACAGTATCTCACTTAACTCATAGACTAAGACTATAGAGTCTATTTTTTAAAATATGTAAAATAGACAAATAACCTGCCCCTTCTACTATATTTTACACATAGAGATAATAAGTTTACTTGAAGAGTAAACTTTATTTCTTTTTATTTATATAAGGAATAGAAGCAATGTGAATACAACAATAATTTTGGAAGTAAATAGTTTTAATTAAGAATTATGAATAGAAGAGAATGAGGGAAAACCTATAAGATAAAAGAAGTGAATTACATACCCCAAGTTGGAATGTAGGAGATTCAGGAATAGCAACAGACTATAACTTTTTAAGCATAGGATTAGAAGATGAATATAAAATTAAATAATCTGGTTAATATTTGTCCAATTTTCTAATAATATTTTAAATATTCATTCTTTTTGGAGAGAGGGCCACACCTGGCAGTACTCATAGGGTACCAGGAATCAAACATGGGTCAGTCACATGCAAGGCAAAAATCTCTCCCCACAGTACTATCACTCTAACTTCATAAATTAGCTATTATTAAGAAGTAATTCTGTCTTGATAGTTTATTGAGAACATTGTAAGAGCTATTCCCTTTGCTATTCTTTTTTCCATTTTTAAAAATTGAATTTGTAGTACTATTGAAATCATTGTTTTATGGTTGCAGAACTACTGTACTATTTCCTCTACTAATATTTCAAAATACCACTACCATTATCTCAGCCTTTGATATTTCAAGAACATATCTTTTTATTTATTGTCCTGGTATCAGAAATTTTAAGAAATTATTTAATTCTATTCTCATAATCCTAACAATTTTTGTTATTTATTGGCATGTACAATTTGCAATGAAAAATCGAAAGGGTAAGACTTTTTTTTTTGAAGATATACAGAAAATGGTGTCTGGATTTGAACTCAAATTTGAGTTTAAGCTATTGAGTTTAAATTATTTCCAATATATTTTCCTGCAATTACATTTTCCATGTGTCCACTTAGGCTCATGTTCTCAATTTTTAAGACTTTACATTTACATATTTTCATTCCAGATGGATGAGACTATTTAGTTATAAATATATTAACATGTGGTAGTTTAATAATCAATTTCCAAGTTTAACAACCCTCACCATAATTTCCTGATGAATCACTTAAATGACTGGGTCAAGCCCATTGCCCCTGATTCTTGATGAAAAGTAGGAGCACTGGTCATTGCTTTCCATACAAATTGACATGCTTACCTGAAGAGTCACCCCTGAATTTTCCATGGAGAAATGAGGTGTTTTTGGGTACTGCAATTATCTCCATCTTTATGTATCAGAAAGGGGTTAATAAAAGAAATGTGTTAATACCTTCTGACACTTGATGTCCTCTGCAAATAAGTAGAATAATGATGACCACAATAGTTATCATTTTGAGCAGGGATTGGTTAAGGAAAGAACTAGCTAGTAAATGGTATTACGCCTTACAGGCCACACCATTTCATAAATGACTGAACATGTCATCATAATGCAAAGGTAGTTGTAGCCATAAACAACATGTAAAAGGATCTGTTCCAGTAAAGTTTTATTTATAAATATAGCCAAACTAGTTTGAACAGTGAGTGTAATTTTCCAGTCCATGACTTCAAGGATAGTCACCCAAATATTTTGAGTACGAATGATAGAAGATGTTTAGTTCATTTTTTTCCATGGAACTACTTAAACCCAAGGTAAAGAGAGCATGAACAATAGTTTCCTCTTCTTTTCCCATCTATCATTACAAGACAAATTTAAGATGGCATAAAGATGATGATGACAATGATGATGCTGATAATGTTTATGATGGTAATTAAAATTACAAAACTAATCACTACTGTTTGGAATCAGTGTGAGCAACTATTTCCACCTCAAGCCATAATTGGAAGTCAATTTTTTTCCCTGACCACTGTGCATACTGAGTTGACTGTGGCCATCGACCATTTAAAAAAATTATTTCCATGTCACAATGATACCACAGCCCACTGTGTCCAATTAAATTCCCACTTATGGAAGCCCAGGGAGAGTGATCGCTTTCTGGAGATAGATTTGTGTCTCTGTGACCTTATCTTCTTTTATTTGGCATTCAGCTATGAAATTAAATTGCAGGAAATGATTCAGTTTTGAATCATTCCATTCAAAAAGACAGAAGCCAAAAGTTTTCTTATGAGTGACAAACAAGAGGACTGCTTTTTAGATGAGAAACATCTTCGGGTAGGTTCTTTAATCTGAACCAGGAGTTCAGGCATCTCTAGACCTGATGAGGTTTGAACTTTCAGAGTTGCTACAGCTAATTTTGATATCTGACAAAGGCCCTTATTCAGATAAAGGAGTTTAACCACCCTTGTTTCCTAGGTAACTTTCTTTTCCCCACGAAGTTCCCCAGAGGAGGAGAAAGAAGAAGGAAAAAACTCTTTGTAAGGTGTGTTCTCAATCTAATAACATCTTCAAGTTAAGAAACTAAAGGACAGCATTAAAACTTTGGGTTATGGAGCATTATGTCAACTGGGACTAAACTGTGATTATTTTGTTGATTTAAAGTGACAGAAAGGTGAGGTCAGAATAAAATCTCATTTCTCCTATAATTTAGAGGCTAGGAACCATGATGCCACCTCCCTGCCCCCATAAGGCTCAAATTATCCATTCAGAGTGATTTGATTTCAGGCTTGAAGCTGGAGATCTTAGTAATAATCTTTCTCAGTATGAAGCACTTATTTATGGAGTAGTCTTTGCCGTTTTTAATTGCACTTTCCCCTCATGCCCTTATTAATTATCTCTCTAGTTCCTCTTAGGTCTTGTCATAATGCCAAATATTGAAATAGAAAGGTTTATTTATTTCTGGAAACACACAGAGTAGGACATGTTTTGCAACTTGTTGTTTTGAATCTTAAGGATCTGTACTTTCAGTAAATATGATCTGTGGAAATTGGGGTACTTTTGTCAAATTGGGTTCGCCCAATTTCCTATTGGTAAAACCCCTGGAAAATTGTTACTTGAAGCTTCCTTAGAAAACTTACCTACCTAAGATGACTTGTGAACTTGAGTGTGAATTTATAACACTCATTAGCTTAAAATTGATCAGCTATATCCAAATGCTGACCAACTATCAAGTATCACCTCCTCCACCCTCATTTTCTTCTGCATTCCTCCTTCAGACAAACAAGTCTCTCTAGGGTGTCTAAGCTGATCCCAACACTTTTCTGCATCAACTTTCATGTCATTTCCTGAATTTGGAATATCCTCTTCCATGCCTCAGTCTGTTAAAATCTTAAGCAGAACCCTTCAAGTCTCATCAAATTTTCTTCCTTCCTTCCTTCCTTCCTTCCTTCCTTCCTTCCTTCCTTCCTTCCTTCCTTCCTTCCTTCCTTCCTTCCTTCCTTCCTTCCTTCCTTCCTTCCTTCCTTCCTTCCTTCCTTCCTTCCTTCCTTCCTTCCTTCCTTCCTTCCTTCCTTCCTTCCTTTCTTCTTTCTTTCTTTCTTTTTTTTTTTTTTTAATAAACCTTCTGTTGATTCTGCAGAGTGCTCAGATTATACTTCCTTTGTGGCAATTTGTTGCTCTGCTTTCTGTTGCAACCTATTGTAATCTTGTCTTAACTGGCCCAGCTCAAAGGGAGACTTCTGGAAGATGGGAAGGTGCTGGCTCAGTGACCTCCAGTGTGAAGTGTTGTATATACCATTGATGGCTGGCTCACCCCTTAAATACAGTTGCACTGAAAATTTCCACTTCACTTCTTGAGAAGTGAACTTCACATTCTAGAAAAGATTGGTAATAAAAAGCCTTCCCTAAAAGAACCGGTCTGTCTTACCTGGGCTTTGAATCAGACAAGGACTTATACAAACTTGATCCTAAGACATATTGGCTCTACTGATACCAGAAAATCCTATTCCTTAGCTCTAGATGACAGGAACACCAGAAAATGAGACAGTCAATGGCAGTGAACCCAAAATATTTCTGTAGATGATATCTAGGATGGATTGAAGATTTATACATATATTTGTGTATATATATCTATACATATAAATACAGATAGAAAAGACCCGATTTTCTTCAAAAATTGTAATATCTATAAATTGTTAAAGGGAATATTTGGTTTTATTTCTGTATCTTTTTTGAGTTTTACTGTAATTGTCTTGGTCAAGATTTTTCTTTGTAATTCATGCTGGAAATGAGTGTATCCTAGAGAAACAATTTTTATTTTATTTTATTTTTTTATTGTCTACAGGAGTGAGATTGTGGGGGTTCGGGCCATACCTGGCAATGCACAGGGCACATTGGCTCTATGCTCAGGGTTTACTCCTAGTAGTGCTTGGCGGACCATATGTGGTTCCAGGGATTGAACTGGGCTTGGACCCATACAAAAGTGCTTAGCCCATGTACTATTTCTCTGGCCCCTGTTTTATTTCTTTAGAATGATTTAACATATCAAATTATCCTTCTCTAATTTGGGCAGTTGAATGTCTACTAATTAGATGCTCTTGGCAGGATGTTCTGAGCTTCTTAGGAGGCTAGCATTCCAGGAAACATTTAGTTTAGAGAAATCCTAAAATGAAACATGTACTCAGAAGATTAGTTAAAATTTAAGAAGCCAGCTGAAGCTGTGTGTGTGCATCTGTATGTATTTGCATGCGTGAATGTGCACATGTGTGTACACACACCTTGGACAGTCTCTGAAATATAAGCACTAGTGTTCTCTCTCACCATTTGTTTTTCTTGTTCATACTTATTACACACTAGATCCAATATGTAATAGCTTGTACATTATGTTATTCACAGAGTGCTTTAAAGGAAACTGAACATTCCTTTCTTCATGAGTCAGTTTCCTTGTAGTGATATAAAAAAAGTGACCTGTCAGAGTAGTTGATGAAATGACAGATTTTTTTTCTAATGGGCTTAAATTTTCTGAGTGATTCTGTGTCTGAATCATCAGCTGGGTAGCTTTCATTTTTGTGTGTGTATTTTAAAGTGCCAGTCATGGCTGAATGTTAATAATCAATCTGGCCATTGATCTCTGAAGACACAGAAGATTTTTTCTTCCAAATGTGCTGACTATTAAGTTTAATATCATTTTATGTCTTTGATGTGGTGAAGAGAGAGAAGATGATTACATGTCGGTAGGATTTGTTTGTTTGGGATATCTTGACATTTGGGGGGTTCTTTATTCCTCATTGGCAGTCCCTTTATCCTTCAAACATTTACTGTATGCATCTCTTCTAGGTGTCTGTTTCCGTGCTGGGAGCTGGGAGTGGGGGTTCAAGAAAAATGAACAAAGTAAAACAAAACCAAAAACAAACAAAATCCCACAACCAATCTCAAGAGAGACACCAAGGCACTATTTCCAAGGGGCCAAAAGCTTCAGACACTTTCCTGAGCTCTGCCTTCTCGGAGTTCCTGTTGTCTGCTTCTGACGCAAATCCACTTATCTCCTTTCATAACCCCCTAGCCCCCAAATATTTTGTGGCTTTGGGGACCACCTCACAGATGTGGCACAGGGACACCCTCCTTTTTATCGAACTTAGACTTATAAAACATGGAGGCACTTGGGGTTTTTATTATTTCTCTTTTCCCTTCTTTGTTTTGAATTAGCATTTGCACAAATGGCCTCAGTTGACTGTTTTATGATAACTAACCCAGTTTGTTAAGATGGAGATTGTTATCCACAAGTTGCTGTGAGCAGGTTTCTAAAGGAAGAGGGTCTCAGTCAGAGCATGGCAGATTTGTCAGAAGGTAACATAATATAATATGTTCTTCTTGTACCGTATGAGAGGGAGACAATGCTGTCTTACAGGACCTGTTCTCAAGAGCTACTTACAGGCTTACATAGTCCTGCCTATTCTACCTCATGAAAAGGGAGATCCAATCATTGCTTTCTGGAAACCATTCTCATCTCTCTGGCTGTCATATGTATTTAACAGTAGTGCCCTCAAGGACAATGGGGTGGGGAAGCATGCTAGGGGCTCCAGCCTAGAGGCTGTAGTTTTTCATTTCACATTGCTAGGTTTGCTAAGAATGGTCTTCTTTGTTTCCATTTTGAGTCATGGCTAAATTCTTATATGTTGTCTGATCTTCAAGCTCAAATACCCAAGGGACTAGGCAGCTGTGAATCAACCCTGTATATGTGTGTGTGTGTGTGTGTGTGTGTGTGAGTGTGAGTGTGTGTGTGTGTGTGTGTGTATTTTCTAGCAGGTACTAGAGCAAAGAAGACAGTATACTTTTCCTTATTTATTTAAATTTATAAGGATTTGAAAGAAAAGTCTTCAGTAAAATACAATTGTGACTGATTATTTCTCCTCTTCCTCAACACTGCTATAAAATCAGGTGCTCATAAATAGCATGAGGATAATAATAAAAATGATACTTTTTCTAACATGATCCTGTGGATTAAGATCAAATTTCAGATATATAATGAAAACTCATTGTCTATATATTAACCTCCATCTTATGAGATGGAGCCCTTTCTAATTCCAGAATTGTATAAGGCAGTCATCCACATGCTTTCACTCGTGGGGAAGGTACACAGTTGCTTATTTGTTGTTTTTCTTCCATATAGTCGACATTATGATTTGGAAATTCAACATCATGTATTTTTCCCCCCCAGGCAAAATGTTTTATCTTGCTATGTTAAGTCATCTTGACATGTTGCCATGAAATGGAAAAATATGCTAGTTTTAATATTACTCCATATCTTTATTACAAGGGACATATCTCTCATGCATCTTAATTCTTCACAGTCTCCTTCTCTGTTCTCTGATCTTCTTCATCCCAACCCCCCTCTGCTCCTGAAGAAGACATAATGTAACTGGATGACAGTTGAGTCCCTGTAGCTAAAGAGGTTCTAGATAACATAATGAATATGCAGCACATTATCTCCCAGGATGTGTGCCTGTGTCTTTAATCACAGCTGGAATGCAAAATTGGGCTCCACCTTTCAACTCTATCTCCATCATGCTGAGAGAGTGAGAGAGAGCTAGACGGAGACTGCTAGACAGCTCGAAAGAGATTGCAGCTCAGATGTCCTGAAAAACAGCAAATCCCTCAGACCTGGCAGATTCCGTTACCATGAGAACTGCAGATATTTCCATTGTGATGGTTTGCTCCAGCAGCCATCTGTTACACCCATTTGATTAGGAAGTACAGTTCAGTTTGTATGGGATTTTCATCACACCTTATCCCAGGGCAGTATACAGAGGCTCTTGGTTTTTTATATGCTAAACTCCAAAGCTTCAAAGTACTGTAATTTACCAAGTCGAAGGCATTTAATGAAACAGTATGAGAAGGTCACTGAAGACCAAAGCTTTGAGAAAAAGTACACATAGGAGATGTAAGAGAGGATTAGATGCCACAGCAGCAATGCAACCAACTCAGAAAATTAACTGGATTTAGCAGTCCCTTCTGATGGTGGAGGGCGTGATTTGAAGACCTATGTGCTCAAACAAGGCCACCTGGAGAAGGGAGATGTGTTTGTGTAGGCATGGAATGAATGCAGTCAGAGGGGCAGTTCTCTCTCAAGGCTTCAGAATATGCACATGAAAGGGAAACCAGGGTGGTACCTCAAAAAATCTCTCATCAACAGAGATGAGTCCACTGTACAAAGATTACATTAGCTCTAAAAATTTTATGGTGCCATCGAACTTTTCCATAGACACAAAACGACCTTAAAAGTTCCTTGAAGCTGTACCGTAATTTACAGATTCAAACCAGTTATTTGGACTAGTTGCCCCTCTGTGTATTTTTGTGGGGGAGGAACTGCTGATGGTACATCATGTAGACATAAAAATAGGAATCCTCTTCAATTAAGACTCTTCAAATCTCCTTCCCAGGTGGTAGACTTTTCTGGGTCCAAGCTTACAAGAGAGTTGGTGCAGTCCGGGAGGAGCTGCCTACAGTGTCTTAAATTGAGTGAAGTTCCTGTAAACCTGGGAAGCTAATTAAATGCTTACACACTGACGTGAATTTGTGATGGCTGCACAGGGGCCCTGAATGCAGCCTCTCTTTGTTCCCCAGCCTGCATTTTCTAGATCGGAATCTGATAATATATCACTCAGGTTGGGTGAGAGCAGCCAGATTTTCCAAACGTGCTTAGTGTGCAAGTCTCATTATATCCCAATTTGTCTTTTGGTTTGGTTTCTGGGTAACTCATTCTGAAAAAAAAATAAATAAATAAGAGGGAATGGCTTCCCTTCTCTGAACTGTTTAAGGTGAGAGACAGCCCCTTGTAGCCCCCCTCCTTTCCTGTTCTAGTGTCAGCTTGCTATGCAGGATAACTGGAATGGCAAAAGGAACCTGAAAAAAAAAAAAAAAAAAACCTCATTCCCTCCCTTGATGCCAAAGATACTTTTTTCTTTCTCACCAGATAAAATTAATGACCAGGACAAAGGTGACTAAAATATTGGGACAAGATGTTTTTTTCTTTGCCTTCTTCTTTTGCTGAATTGCACCAATTCTTTTATTCTTTTGCAGTGGAAAAGCTTGAACTTTGTATATGAGGATCTGTGGTTTCTTTGAGTGAGGAATCCACTGTCCTAGCCAGTAGCAGCTGAAAGTACAAATGAATCACAGCCCTCCCTTGTGAAGGGGGTAGAGACAAGCCCAATCACACCCTCCCAGTCTGGCTCTGCACATCTTCCAGGAGTGTTGACTTCCCGCTTAAACCCTCAGCCTATACACCCTGGAGATGGTGCTGTCTCCAGGGGATGTTGTAGATAGGGCCATGGTGTTATGAACACAGTGTTTGTCTCTGAAAAGCAGCAGATGCAATGAGGGCCTGAATGGAAACAATAAATGCCATTCAGGTTTCAAGCTCGGAACTTCTTATAGTGGTGCCTTTGTTAACAGAAAAGGGGTCTAAAATGCCATTTTCCTGCCTCACTTCACTCTGCAATTCCCCCATCCCCCCAATCCCCTTCACTGCCAAGATCTCTGCCACCTTTGGAAAGTGAAGGTTAAGGATCTGAGGCAAAATCAGTTGACACACAAAAGAGAAGAGAGCAAATCAGTCACTTGCTGGCAAGAGGGTGGGGTGGAGTGCTTTTGGGCAGAGAATGAATTTTACTTGAAGTCAGAAGAAAAACAGCCCTTGGAAGGAGGTGGGTGGGGGTGCTAGCTAGAAATATTCTTTTCGAAGCTGGGATGTTAACAGTGGCACCTTCTGACTTAATGTGGCATCTTTCTTCATCGTTATCAATCTCATGAGAGCTTTCCTGCCATCTGTACCATTCGTGCTTCAGGCTCCCATATGAAGGTCCAATCTGGCAGCATAAATACTGGCTAATGAAGAGTAGGTGTCTGAGTGACTGGGAAAGATGCTATCCTGTGTCATTGATGGAGCAGAATTCATTCATTTAAAAAATAAATTTGCATTTTTACAGCCATTCAAGAGAAAATTCTCTCCCTTTTTTGTTTTCTCTTTCACCCCTACCTACTTTCTCTTATCCTCCTTTTTCATTTTCTTCCTGTGTCATCCTATGTTAATGGAGTTTATACAAAAGCCAGCATAAAAAGGGTCTTTGCCTTCAATGTTATACCTTGGAGATTAAAAATAGGAACACGATGTGGACTTGCCGACATGTGGTAGGTTATTTTTTTCCCCTTCAGTGGGAAAGCTATAACTACATAGATTAGCAAAACTTGTGCACGAAGGGATGTTAAAAAGATTTATCTTTGTGTCAGCTTTATCTGATCCATTTGGTCTTGTGGAGTTTAGATGACTTTCTTTGTTACAATAACCAGCTTTCAAACGTCTATATCCTTAGGGTATTAAATGTCAGCATCTTCATGTACCCATGGAGGAGAGAGGGTTGATAGTCTGTGGAAAGGAGAAGTGTCCTCTGTGGGCACTGAGAAGGATGGCCTGAGAACCCAAGCAATCTCTTGTTATGACCTCCAGGATCTGCCCTCATCTCCCTGTTTCATGGTGGAAGGGTGCTGAAGCCTTAATATCCTTTTTTACAAAGAATTCAAAAAGATTTCCTGTCACTGACAAGGACAGATTTGTTAGAGGTCTCTCAAGGAAATGGACAATAAGTAATTAATTGAGCTTGCCATGACTTTCTTTGCTGTCATTTTTCATTTATCTGTTCCTTTTCCCACATTGTTTCCTTAGCTCTTCTTGTTCTTTCTGTTCCTTAATTTTCTTTATTGGCATGTTTTACTATTTTTGTCACTTCTTTTTTCTTGTATTTCCCTGAGCTTTCTTCTATCGTGCTTATGTTTAAAGATCTAAATAATAAATACCCCACAAAATCTGAACAATCCAGCAGCACCCACTCAACAACCAGTTAGTTGATTATAACTCAAGGTAAAAAAGAATGGCCACTACCAAAAAATAATCTAGCACAATTTGCAAGGATTTTTCTAGGAATCTGGGTAGAACATTTCTGTTGAACCTGAAAATTGCATCTTCTAGAGTCAGGAGGGGCTTCAGAAGTTTTCTTTTGTATTGGATATAGAAGTTATCTTTAATAACCTTGACAATGGCTTATTTAGTTTTTGTTACAAAGCCTACAGAGACGAATGGGAATGGCACATTGTTATCAATATCAGCACTCAGGAATGATACACTGTATATTTAAGAAAATGTAAGGTTGTATATATTAAAGAAATAAAGAACGACGTGAATGGTCTTTTTGAGAAAAAAGTTGAGGGAAGACTTTGCTAATCTAAAGAACTTCTCATTAGAGTGTGCCATTACTCTTCTGTGATCTAGAATCTATAGTCATGCAGATGTTGCTTTGCTTTTCTCCTCAAGACAGTCCTCCATTGGCTCACTGGGTTGTGTTGGGGAGGGGGACACTTAACTCAAGGTCTGTGTTTCTTGTTGCGTCTGTCTGTATACAAAGCTTTGGAATTTCCCTGGGTGCATGTTCCTGTGTCACCATGCCAATCTATGCAGAAAAACACAGCAAGGAGTGCAGTTGCTGGAAACTGAT
Source organism: Suncus etruscus (assembly GCF_024139225.1). NCBI lineage: Eukaryota > Metazoa > Chordata > Mammalia > Eulipotyphla > Soricidae > Suncus > Suncus etruscus. The sequence continues at coordinate 78,008,498 of NC_064848.1, forward strand.
CTTTTTATATAAAAGCAAACAGATCAGAGATTGGATTCTGGCTTTGCCACTTCACAGATGTGATCATTAGCAACCAGTAGGCCTTGTTATGCCTCAATCTGCCCTCTGAAAATTGGGAAACCAATATCTTTATTTTCAGTGAAGTTTATTGTTAGAAACTAGTGATTTAGGTAAATCTATGAAAGTGTTAGGAGCTCTGATTTGCCCTAATCTGTGTTTAAGCAAAGGGTTCATTGGGGTGCAGAATTGTCCATTCTAAGGACAGACCTGGGAAAACTGGTCATCAGAGTACTTCCTCTCTTGCTGGATGACCCAGATTCAGCTTAAAGAAGTATCCTAGTGGGTAACTGAACTTTGTGGTTGAAGAAAGTCTTGATTTTTTTCCCTGTAGAATAATTGTCTGCTCTACTTGAAATTTATAAATAATTAATTCTAGGTTGGAAAAGGCTTATACACTATTGCTCCCACTTAATCTCTCAAAAGGTGTCTTGAGTAAAATCTACGCCTGCCCAGTGGTTCCCAACTGTGAGAAACTATGAGTGTTGCCTGTGTGTATGTTTTTCCACTATCCAAGGACCCAGAAAAATAACTCTCCCAGAGGCTCTTCCACGGGCCAGAATGCCAAGGAACTGTGTCCGACCATGAAAACCAGCTAATCGCAGTATTCTGCAGAAAGGCAGGTCCCCTGGTTGTGACATCAGGTTGTGAAAATCTACACTTGCCCAGTGGTTCCAGACTGTGAGAAACTGTGAGTGTTGCCTGTGCGTGTTTTTCCACTGCCCTGTCTCCTGAACCTCTTAGAAGTGGGCCAAAAAGGGCCCAGAAAAATAGCTCTCCCAGAGGCTCCAGAAGAGCATGGCCACTCCATTTTGCTTCTCAGCTGTGCGCTCTATCTTTCTTTCTTTCTTTTTTTTAATTTAATTTTTATTTTGATCATAGTGGCTTACATATTGTTAACAATAATATTTTAGGTACATATTTACATAAAATCAGAGGGGGTTTCCATCACCAATTTGTCCTCCCTACAACTCTGTTTTTGTCCTACCTCCCATATGCTCTTCCCTCACCCCTAGGGCTGCCAGAATATGTTGTTCCCTCTGTATCTAGCCTAATACTTAGTAGTCTTGCACCTGTTTGGTCCTGGTGCCTCCCTTATTTCCCCCTCTAACTGGGGGGCAGGACTAGCTAGTTCAAGTTACGTGGTTTTGTTTGAAGAAGGGAATAGTAGTAAACTGGGGTAAAGGTCTAATATGCAGAAAATAAGCGGAATTCTTCTAGAGGGTCTCATCCTCAGGTAGAGAGACGAAGGAGAAAAAGGTGAAACAATTCACCAGTTCCAAAAGAAGTGTCAAATATCCAGTGAGGACTCCAACAATAACGTTAAGCACCACAACAACAAAAACAAAAACAAAAACAAAACAAAACAAAGCAAAATAAAAAAACCCTGCCACGGTTTTCAGATAAGAAACATGGCAGAGACTGAACTCCGCTGGATCTCAGATGCCAGCACCCTTCTGCCTCTCTACTCTGCTGTTCTGCATTTTCGGCCTGATTTCATCCTGGGTGCGGCTCATCAGCCAGCCTGCCTTCCTGTGAGCCTTCCGGGGAGCCTGCCTTCCCGTGAGCCTTCCGTGGAGGTGAGTCGACACGCCCAGAAAGGGAGGAGCCACTGAACTCCGCTGGATCTCAGAGGCCAGCACCCTTCTGCCTCTCTACTCTGCTGTCCTGCATTTTCGGCCTGATTTCATCCTGGGTGCAGCTCATCAGCCAGCCTGTCTTCCTGTGAGCCTTCCGGGGAGCCTGCCTTCCCGTGAGCCTTCCGTGGAGGTGAGTCGACACGCCCAGAAAGGGAGGAGCCACTGAACTCCGCTGGATCTCAGATGCCAGCACCCTTCTGCCTCTCTACTCTGCTGTCCTGCATTTTCGGCCTGATTTCATCCTGGGTGCGGCTCATCTGCCAGCCTGCCTTCCCGTGAGCCTTCCGTGGAGGTGAGTCCACACACCCAGAAAGGGAGGAGCCAGAGGAACACGGTTGCTCCGCTCCCCTTCGCGACGGTGCACATCATTTAGCCGATGAATACAACCACAACACGTAGAAAAACACGCAATACAAGTGTGACAATGGGGAAACAACATGGGCCAGTGCCAGACATAGAGAATGAAGATGGCAACTCTGATGACTTGAGCCTGACCAACCACCTAGTCATTCTCTCAGATAAGGAGTTTAGAGTTGCAATATGGAACATGTTCAAAGAACTCAAACAAAGTATAGAAGAGAACACTAATAAGAATCAGGAGAATATGAAGATAGAAATGAGAAAACTCCAAACAGAAATTTCAGATCAAATAACAGGTCTGAAAAACTCAGTAGATGAATTGAAGAAAAACATGGTTGAGATTTCCCACAGGTTATCAGCAGCTGAGGATAGAATCAGTACACTGGAAGATGAGATGCATAACAATTACATACAGCAGAAGAAATTGGAAAAAAGCCTCAAAGCAAATGATCAAACAATGGAAAAATTACTCAAAGAATGGGAACAGATGAAAATAGAAGTCTATGATAAGCTCAACAGAAACAACTTAAGAATCATTGGAGTCCCAGAGACTCAGGAAGAAAATCTCCAGGAAGAATCAACAGTCAAGAACATCATTAAAGAGAAACTACCAGAGCTAATGAATACATGCGATCAAATCCTGCATGCCTGAAGAATGCCAACTAAAAGAGACCCCAGAAAAAACACCCCAAGACACATCCTAGTCACAATGACGAATCCCATAGATAGAGACAGAATTCTGAAAGCAGCAAGATCGAAAAGAGAAATTACATTCAAGGGAACATCCTTGAGATTTACTGCAGACCTGTCACCAGAAACACTCAAGGCCAGAAGGCAGTGGTGGGACATAGTGACAAAACTCAATGAAATAAATGCTTCGCCTAGAATACTGCACCCAGCAAAACTCACTTTCAGGCTTGAAGGAACAATACATAGTTTCACAGACAATAACAGCTCAAAAACTTCACAGACTCAAAACCATTCTTAAAAGAAAAACTGAACGGCATACTTTAAGACAAGGCTTACCAACAGACACACCAAACTTTAATATAAAGATGGCACTAACTCCCAGGACAATTCTTTCTCTCAATGTCAATGAACTAAATGCACCAGTTAAGAGACACAGAGTGGCTAAATGGATCAAAAAACTCAATTCAACTTTCTGCTGCCTACAAGAAATGCACCTGAATAGTCAGAACAAACATAGACTCAAACTAAAAGGCTGGAGGAAAATCATCCAAGCAAACAACACCCAAAAAAAAGCAGGAGTGGCCATACTAATATCAGATGATGCAAACTTTATACTTAGGAAAGTTGTAAGGGACAAAGATGGACATTTTGTAGTAATCAAGGGATATGTACAGCAGGAAGAAATCACCCTCCTAAACATATATGCACCGAATGAGGGGCCAGCAAAATATTTAATACAACTGTTGACAAATCTGAAAAATAATATCAATAACAACACAATAATATTGGGAGACCTCAACACGGCATTGTCAACACTAGACAGGTCAACCAGACTGAAACCCAACAAGAATATACTAGACCTGAGGAGAGAAATGGAAGAAAGAGGCCTAGTAGATATATACAGGACACTCCACCCCCAGAAGCCTGGATACACATTTTTCTCTAATGTACATGGGACATTCTCTAGGATAGACTACATGTTAGCACATAAAACATACCTCCATAATATCAAGAGGATAAAAATTTTGCAGGCTGCCTTTGCTGACCACAAAGCCCTGAAATTATATATGAACTACAAAGGGACACAGAAGAAAAATTTTAACACCTGGAAGTTAAATAGCCTCATACTGAATAATCAGTGGGTCCGAGATGAAATCAAAGAGGAAATCAAAACCTTCCTGAAAACAAATGACAATGGAGACACAAACTATCAGAACCTATGGGACACAGCAAAAGCAGTTCTGAGAGGAAAATTTATAGCTTTGCAAGCACACATCAGGAAAGAAGAAGGGGCATACCTGAATAGCTTAATGACGCAGCTCATAGAATTAGAAAGTGCTCAACAAAAGGATCCAAAAATAGGGAGGCAGAAGGAAATAACAAAGCTGAGAGCAGAAATCAATGAAGTGGAAACCCGGAAAACCATCCAAAAGATCAACAAAAGCAGAAGTTGGTTCTTTGAAAAAATAAACAAGATTGATAGACCACTGGCAAAACTAACAAAGAAAGAAAGAGAGAGAAACTTGATAACTCGTATTAGGAATGAAAAAGGAGAGATCACTACTGATATGGTAGAGATTCAAAGGGTAATCAGAAACTACTTTGAGAAACTCTATGCCACTAAAAATGAAAACCTGGAAGAAATGGATAAATTTTTGGAATCTTATAATCTTCCACGATTGAATGAAGAGGATGTAGCATATCTAAACACACCCATTACTATTGAGGAAATTAAGAAAGTAATCAAATGTCTGCCCAAAAACAAAAGCCCAGGCCCAGATGGATTTACTAATGAATTCTTTCAAACCCTTCAAGAGAAACTACTACCAATCCTGGCAAGACTCTTTCATAAAATTGAAAAAACAGGAAAACTTCCAAATACCTTTTATGAAGCCAACATCACCTTGATACCTAAACCAGACAGAGATGCTACGAAAAAAGAAAATTACAAACCAATATTGCTGATGAATGCAGATGCAAAGATCTTCAACAAAATCCTGGCAAATAGGATTCAATGCCTCATTAAGAAGATCATCCACTACGATCAAGTAGGTTTCATTCCAGGAATGCAAGACTGGTTTAACATCCGTAAATCTATCAACATAATACACAACATCAACAGCAAGAAATATAAAAATCACATGATCATATCAATCGACGCAGAGAAAGCATTTGACAAGGTCCAACACCCATTCTTGATCAAAACTCTCAGCAAGATGGGAATGGAAGGAACCTTTCTCAATATAGTTAAGGCCATCTACCACAAGCCAGAGGCAAATATTGTCCTCAATGGAGAAAAACTGAAAGCCTTTCCTCTAAATTCAGGCACAAGACAAGGCTGTCCTCTCTCACCACTCCTATTCAACATAGCACTGGAAGTACTCGCTATAGCAATTAGGCAAGAAAAAGATATCAAGGGAATCCAGATAGGAAAGGAAGAAGTCAAGCTCTCACTGTTTGCAGATGACATGATACTCTACTTAGAAAACCCCAAAGACTCTACCAAAAAGCTTCTAGAAACAATAGACTCATATAGCAAGGTGGCAGGCTACAAAATTAACACACAAAAATCAATGGCCTTTCTATACACCAATATTAATAAGGAAGAAACGGACATTAAGAAAACAACTCCATTCACTATAGTGTCACACAAACTCAAATATCTTGGAATCAACATGACTAAAAATGTGAAGGACCTAAACAAAGAAAACTATAAAACTCTGCTCCAAGAAATAAGAGAGGACACGCGGAAATGGAAGCACATACCCTGCTCATGGATTGGCAGGATTAACATCATTAAAATGGCAATACTCCCCAAAGCACTGTACAGATTTAATGCGATCCCCCTAAAGATACCCATGACATTCTTCAAAGAAGTGGATCAGGCACTTTGGAAATTTATTTGGAACAATAAACACCCTTGAATAGCTAAAGCAATCATTGGGAAAAAAAATATGGGAGGAATTACTTTCCCCAACTTTAAACTTTACTACAAAGCAATAGTTATCAAAACAGCATGGTATTGGAATAAGGACAGGCCCTCAGATCAGTGGAATAAGCTTGAATACTCAGAGAATGTTCCCCAGACATACAATCACCTAATTTTTGATAAAGGAGCAAAAAATCCTAAATGGAACAAAGAAAGCCTCTTCAACAAGTGGTGTTGGCACAACTGGGTAGCCACTTGCAAAAAATTGAACTTAGACCCCCAGCTAACATCATGTACGAAGGTAAAATCCAAATGGATTAAAGACCTCGATACCAGACCCAAAACCATAAGATATATAGAACAACACGTAGGTAAAACACTCCAGGACATTGAGGCTAAAGGCATCTTCAAGGAAGAAACTGCACTCTCCAAGCAAGTGAAAGCAGAAATTAACAGATGGGAATATATTAAGCTGAGAAGCTTCTGCACCTCAAAGGAAATAGTGCCCAAGATACAAGAGCCACCCACTGAGTGGGAGAAACTACTCACCCAATACCCATCAGATAAGGGGCTAATCTCCAAAATATACAACGCACTGACAGAACTTTACAAGAAAGAAACATCTAATCCCACCAAAAAATGGGGAGAAGAAATGAACAGACACTTTGACAAAGAAGAAATACAGATGGCCAAAAGACACATGAAAAAGTTCTCCACATCACTAATCATCAGGGAGATGCAAATCAAAACAATGATGAGATACCACCTCACACCCCAGAGAATGGCACACATCACAAAGAATGAAAACAAACAGTGTTGGCGGGGATGTGGAGAGAAAGGAACTCTTATCCACTGCTGGTGGGAATGCCGTCTAGTTCAACCTTTATGGAAAGCGATATGGAGATTCCTCCAAAAACTGGAAATCGAGCTCCCTTATGATCCAGCTATACCACTCCTAGGAATATACCCTAGGAACACAAAAATACAATACAAAAACCCCTTCCTTACACCTATATTTATTGCAGCACTATTTACCATAGCAAGACTCTGGAAACAACCAAGATGCCCTTCAACAGACGAATGGCTAAAGAAACTGTGGTACATATACACAATGGAATATTATGCAGCTGTCAGGAGAGATGAAGTCATGAAATTTTCCTATACATGGATGTACACGGAATCTATTATGCTGAGTAAAATAAGTCAGAGAGAGAGAGAAAAATGCAGAATGTTCTCACTCATCTATAGGTTTTAAGAAAAATGAAAGACATTCTTGCAATAATAATTTTCAGACACAAAAGAGAAAAGAGCTGGAAATTCCAGCTCACCTCAGGAAGCTCACCACAAAGAGTGATGAGTTTAGTTAGATAAATAACTACATTTTGAACTGTCCTAATAATGAGAATGTATGGGGGAAGTTGAGAACCTGTTTAGAGTACAGGTGGGTGTCGGGTGGGGAGGAGGGAGACTTGGGACATTGGTGATGGGAATGTTGCACTGGTGATGGGTGGTGTTCTTTATATGACTGAAACCCAAACACAATCATGTATGTAATCAAGGTGTTTAAAAAAATATATATATAGTAGCAAAAAAAAAAAAAAGAAACATGGCAGATCATATAATGAAAGAAAAGAAAAGAAAAGAAAAATGTGTAAATGGGGGAAACAGCTTCAATATCCACACCAAAACACAAAAATCAACCAAAAATAGATAGTTAAATATAATAATAATGATAATAAATGAAGATAAAAATAATATATATATATAAAGATAAATAATATTTTGTGTTTTGTTTCTTTCCCTTCTCCCTGGCACATTAAATATTGGGGTCATTCCAAAAGGAATTCACTTGGCCTAAGAGATATGGGGTTTCTCCGCCCTTGGAATATATTGTCACAGGATCAACTATAGCCTCTGTTCAGGTTCCTTTACTCTCCCAGTGGTGATTTTGTGTTGTTTGGAAGACTTCTGTTTCCTCCTAGGTGATACAATCAGACCTCTGTATCTATCTTTCTCAGTATCTGCACAGTTCCAGGGATGGGACTTATGATAAAGCCAGTCTTTGTGGTTCTAGAAGTTTCGTTCCCTCAGTGTCGTTTTAATCCATCTTCTCTGGTTGGTGGTCTTGGTCTTGGCACTAAACCTGGGATGGCACCTAGGATAACGCCTTTCCTAGTGTTTCCAGAAGCCCCATTCCGTTACAGTTGTCTCTGCCAGACCTTTGGAACTGGGGATCATGGTTGTTGTGCAGGTCGTAGTTCAAACCCTAGAGTAGGGCTTTTTTATTGGTCCCAAGATATATACAGTCTGGTCATGGTTCTAGCAGCCAGTCATCTGTAGATCGCGATCTTGATTTTTGGACCTACCAACGGGTGACAAGTCTTCTGATTTTGACTTATCGATGGCTGGTAAGGTAGGATAACCTGTTCTTAGGTCATGTTGTTCCCATTTTTCTCATTGTCAGGATATCGTATTAGAGCTGGCACTCGTTGGTGTTCCAGCAGTATTAAGGTTGTCCCGGATGGGGTTTGTTTCTTGCAGCTTTTGTGAAGAACTCTGCCGTTTCTGTGACTGGAATCCAGGGTTCAAGGCTAGACGGAAGGGATCTAATCTCCTGAGGTCTAAGTTGATTCCACATGACATATTTTCAAGGTAGGATTTATCCCTGTATTGTAAACAACTATGAGTTCCTATCTCTAGTAGATAAGAGCTCTTTTTTATGTGTAAGATTTCCCCTTTTTTAGTGTGCCTTTGCAGAGAGAAATGGTGCTACATTATATTGTTGGTGCATTTGGGGGTGGGCAAAGAGGTAATCAGAAACAGGACACATACCCAAAAAAGATTAAAAAAATAGGATTAAAAATGTATGCGCTCACATATGTATATGTAGAACAGAACAATTAAAAAATGAATTAACGAAGTATTTAAAGGACCAAAGTGATGCAGAAGACTACCTTACATTTGGGGAAAGGCAGGTAAAGAGGAGGTGTAATACAGGTCTTATGTTTATGTTGGGAGTACATGTTTTCCCATTGTCTTTTGGGTTTTTCTTGTAGTGTGTGGGTTCCCAGGCACCTTTCCATCACACCCCCCGACCTTCTTCAGATTGGCAAAAGATTTGCGGCAGGGAGGTCTTGAAAGAGTTCTTGTATTGGGACTACTTTTGGAACTAGGTCCGGTTTCAAGTAACAGTCTACATTAGGGGAAGATGGAAGGGAGGGCCGCACAGCATGGGTCCTCAGGGGAGTTAGCTGCCTTTTCTTGCAGGAGACAAAGTGTGGGTTTGACTGGGTGTCTCTTCATTTGGGGACTGGGTACTGGTTCATTGGGGTAGGAGGTCAATCTTGATGCCTAATAGATTAAGGACTGAGGGTGAAGAGTTTTAATATGGTGGGAAGTCTGGATGGGAATGAGGGGTGAGGGGGTAGTTGGATTCCCAAAGGGGGGAAAGGGGAAGGTATATGGTAGGAGTAGGAAGGGAGAAAAGAGAAAATACATTAGAAAGAAAGGGAAAAGAGAAAAGAAAAAAAGTAGAGAGAAGAGTAGAAAAGAAATGCTAAAAAAAGAAAGTAGTGAGAAGAGAGGAGAGAATAGTGAGGGAATGTTAGTTTGCTTGAATGTGTTCAATGAGTAGAGTTTGTAGTTTAAGTTTGTATGTCATGGTTACTGCTTCGGTGGTCTGACTGGTCACTTGCTTCGATTCCTAAAAGAAGGTATAACCTTGAGATAAAGTGTATGTTAAAGAGTTTTCTCAGGACCATCTCATAGTGCAAGCTAGGTATGGTATCTCATGTGGTATCCCGAGCTGCCATCTTGGTTTGTCCACCCTTTGTATTCAAGAATGACTGTGGACAGAAAAGCTGAGAGGTTATTTTAAATATAGTAAGATAAGGCATTAAAACATGATGTTATGGGATGTTTCCATTGGAATCAGTGATTTCCCGTGACATTATTTACCTGTGATCCTGTATACGATCTCCAAGGGATTAATGTGGGCCTTTGTCGTAGAAGGCTGATTACATACCTGTTCTCTCTATGCTGCTGTTTCTGGTGTTGCTGTTTTCTTTGTGGTATAATGCGGTCAAGAGTTTGCGTTGTTCCTTTTTCATGAATGTTGGGCACTGCTCTCGAGTATATGTTGACTCTTACAGTGTTTAGAGTTTCTACCCTGTTAAACCCTATTATTTGATTGTTGAGTGTTAGTTGTGTATAAGATGTATGTTCTAGGTGCTTCAGAATAGTGCTATCATTTTGTGTTTATCTTTTGTCTTCTGACTTACTTCATTTAACATAACATGTTCTAGGTCCATCCACGTTGCTGCAAAGTCTGTGATTGTATCATTTCTGACTGCCATGTAATATTCCATTGTGTATAGATACCACATCTTAATGATCCATTCATCTGTTTTTGGACATCGAGGTTGGTTCCAAGACTTGGCTATTATACTGAGTGCTGCTATAAATAGTGGGGTGCACACGCATTTTGGAATGAATGTCCTTTCAGCTTGGGGGTATATGCCTAGGAGAGCAATTGCTGGGTCAAATGGCAGCTCAATTCTGAGTTCTTTGAGCACTCTCCAGACTGTTCTCCATAGGTGTTGGACTAGGGGGCATTCCCACCAGCAGTGGATGAGAGTTCCTTTTATACCGCATTCCCGCCAACAGAGATTGTTCCCATTATTTTTGAGGTGAGCCATCCTTACTGGTGTAAGGTGGTATCTCATTGTTGTCTTGATTTGGATCTCTCTGATGATGAGTGAAGGTGAGCATGTTTTCATGTGTTTGTTGGCCATCCTTTGTCTTCCTCAGAGAAGTGTCTATTCATTTCCTCTCCCCATTTTTTATGGCTTTATTTGGTTTTGGGGGGCTCAGTTTTCTGAGTGCTTTGTATGTTCTAGATATCAGCCCTTTATCTGATATGTTGAGTGAAAAGATTTTTTCCCATTCTGTTAATTGTCTTGCATTAAGTAAGGTTTCTTTCGCCATGCAGAAGCTTTTTAGTTTGATGTAGTCCCATTTGTTTATGTTTGATGCTAAAGTTTTTGCCATTGGTGCTCCATTTTCGAAGACCTTTTTGATATATATGTCTTCGAGTGTTCTGCCTATTTTGTTCTCAATAAACTTTATAGATTCAGGTCTGATTTCAAGGTCTTTGATCCATTTTGAGTTGACTTTTGTATAAGGAGTGAGGTATGGGTCAATTTTCACTTTTGTACATGTGGTTTTCCAGTTGTACCAACACCATTTGTTGAATAGGCTTTTTTTGTTCCATTTCAGGTTCCTGCCTCCTTCATCAAATATTAGTTGGCTGTATATCTGGGGGTTTATGTCTGGGAATTCTGTTTTGACCCACTGGTCTGAGGTCCTGTCCCTGTTCCAGTACCATGCTGTTTTGATTACTATGGCTTTATAGTATAGTTTCAAGTTAGGTAAGGAGATGCCACCCAGCTTCTTGTTTTTCAGTATGTGTTTGGCTATCCTGGGTTTTTTGTTATTCCAGATGCATTTTGTGATTGATTGTTCTATTTCTTTAAAGAATGGTGTTTGAATTTGGATAGGGATTGCATTAAATCTATATAGTAGTTTGGGTAGGATAGTCATTTTGACTATGTTAATTCTACCTATCCATGAGCATGGGATATTCTTCCATTTCTTTAGATCCTCTTCAATTTCTTTCTGAAGTGTTTTGAAGTTTTCCTGGTATAGGTCTTTCACTTCCCTTGTAAGGTTGATTCCTAGGTACGTGATATTTTTTGATACTATTTTAAATGGAATTGTATTTTTAATCTTTCTTTCCTCAACTTTGTTGTTTGTATATAGAAACGCTACTGTCTTTTGCGTATTGACTTTGTATCCAGCCACTTTGCTGTATTGGTTAATTATTTCTAGGAGTTTTACTGTGGACTCTTTGGGGTTTTCAATGTATATCATCGTATTTTCTGCAAATAGAGATAGTTTGTGTTCCTCTTTCCCAATTTGGATTCCTTTGATTCCCTTCTCTTGTTGGATTGCTATTGCTAGGACTTCTAAGGTTATATTGAATAAGAGTGGAGAGAGTGGACAGCCTTGCCTAGTTCCTGACCTTAGTGGGAATGCTTCTAGTTTCTCACCATTAAGTATAATGTTGGCTGTCGGTTTTTCATAGATAGCTGTAACTATCTTGAGGAAGGTTCCTTCTAACCCTATTTTGCTGAATGTCTTTAACATGAAAGGGTGTTGGATTTTGTCAAACGCCTTCTCTGCATTGATTGATATGATCATGTGGTTTTTGTATTTCTTGTTGTTGATGTGATGTATAATGTTGATTGATTTGCATATGTTGAACCAACCTTGCATTCCTGGTATAAATCCCACTTGGTCATGATGTATGATCTTTTTGATGAAGTGCTGGATTCGGTTTGCTAAGATTTTGTTGAGTATCTTTGCATCTATGTTCATTAGTGAGATTGGTCTGTAGTTTTCTTTTTTGGTGGTGTCTTTGCCATCTTTGGGAATGAGTGTGATATTGGCCTCATAAAAGGAATTGAGGAAGATTCCTGTTTTCTCTATGGTTTGGAAGAGCCTATGGAAAAGTGGTAGTAGGTCTTCTCGAAATGTTTGGTAGAATTCACCTGTAAATCCATCTGGGCCTGGACTTTTGTTCTTAGGGAGTTTCTTAATTACATCTTCAATTTCCTCTGAGGTGATTGGTCTATTTAGGCTTTCTAGTTCTTCCTTTTCCAGTCTTGGAAAATGGTATTTTTCTAGAAATTTATCAATTTCTGCTCGGTTCTCTAGCCTAATTGAGTATAGTTTTTCATAATATGATCTCATGATATGTTGTATTTCTTGGGGTTCTGTTGTAATCTCTCCCCTTTCATTTGTGATCCTACTGATTTGGGTGTTTTCTCTCTTTTTTTTGGGTGAGTTTTGTCAGTGTTTTGTCTATCTTGTTTATTTTTTCGAAAAACTAACTCCTGGTCACATTGATTTTTTTGTATTGTTTTCTTAGTTTCTATGTTGTTTATTTCTGCTCTGGTTTTTATTATTTCTTGCCTTCTGGTCATAGTTGGATTTCTCTGCTGCTGCTGTTCCAATTCTTTGAGGTGATCGTTTAAATTGTTGATTTTGTTGTTTTCCTGTTTCTTGACATAGGCCTGTATTGCTATGAGTTTCCCTCTAATTACTGCTTTTCCTGTGTCCCACAAATTTTGACAAGTTGTCTCCTCATTATCATTTGTCTCAAGGAATCTTTTTATTTCTTCCTTGAGTTGTTCTTTGATCCAGCTATTGTTGAGCAGCATGTTGTTTAATCTCCAGGTATTAGTTTTTCTCCATTGTTTCTAGTTGGAGTCAATTTTGACCTCTGTTGCATAGTGATCTGATAGGGTACTTCTAATGATCCTTATATTTGTGGTCTTATATAGTTGGCTTTGTATCCTAAGACATGGTCTATTCTGGAGAAGGATCCATGTGGGCTTGAGAAGAATGTGTATTCTGCTTTCTGGGGGTGGAGGGCTCTATATAGGTCTATTAGCCCTAGATCTTCTAATTTTTCATTTAGGGCTCTTATTGCTTTGCTATTTTTCTGTTTGGTGGATCTGTCCAGTGGTGATAGTGGAGTATTGAGGTCCCCTACTATTATCACATTTCCCTTCATGTGTTTCTCCAGATTTGTGAGCAGTTTCCTCACATATTTTGCTGGCTCTACATTAGGTGCATAGATATTGACCAGGGTTAGTACTTCTTGATCTAATGTTCCCCTGATCAGTAGGTAGTGACCCTCTTTGTCTTTGATCACTTTCTTGAGATTGAATGCAATTTGCTCTGATACAAGAATGGCTGTCCCTGCTCTTTTTTGTTTTCCATTGGCTTGTATAAGTACTTTCCATCCATCCTTTTATTCTAAGCAGGTGCTTATCCTGTAGTTGTAGGTGAGTTTCTTGCAGACAGCAGAAGTCCGGTTTATTTTTCCAAACCCAATTTTCTACTATGTGTCTTTTAATTGGAGAGTTTAGTCCATTAACATTTAGGGAAATTATTGAGAGAGAGGACTGTTGTGCAGTTGTATTGTGTGGAGTGGTTGTTGTTACAATCGGGGTTTTGGATTGTGTAATTCGTCTCTGAGTAAGTCGTTTAGGATCAGCTTAGTTTGCACAAATAGTTCAAGTTCATTCATGTTTGAGAATGTTTTTAGTCTGCCCTCCCATATGAATGATAGTTTTGCTGGGTATTGGACCCTGGGTTGGAAATTTCTTTCATTCAGTCGTTTAAATATGTCATTCCACACTCTTCTTGCTTGAATTATTTCAAATGGGAGATCTGGTTTGATTCTTATGTCCTTTCCTTTGTACTTGAGTTTTTTTTCTCCCTTATTGCTTTAAGGAGTTCCTCTTTCTCTTTGCTTTTTTGCCGTTTGGATTATTATATGTCTTGGTGTTGGTTTATTAGGGTCTATTTTATTAGGGACTCTCTTGACTTCCTGGATTTGCCGTGAAGTTTCTTTCCAGAGGGTGGGGAAGTTCTCTGTTATTATCTCCCTGACTACCTGTTCTTTCCCTTTCCCTATTTCCTCCCCTTCTGGTATACCCACAATTCTTAGATTGTTTCTTTTGTCCTTGTTCATTAGATATTGGATTTTTCCTTCCAGTGCTTTGCCTTTTATTTCTTTGTTGATTTCTTGATCAATTTTTGTTTGCAGTTTTCCGTCGAGTTCTTCAATGTGCTTCTCCAACTCTGTGTTTCTGCTCGTAAGGCTTGTTACTTTGTCTTTTAATTCCTTCACTTCTTTTTGTATGGAATCTCTCATGTTCTTTAACATTTCTTCTTTAATTTGGCTGATTCGTTAATCCATGGATTTCTTATACTCGGTAGCTAGGGTTTCTTTCATTTCTTTTATTAATTCTTGCATTTCCTTCCTCATGGCCCCTTTTAGGTCTTCTTCCTATGGATCTGTGCATTTTGGTGGACTTGTAAACTTGCTAGGGCTTGTCACGGTATCTCCAGATATTAGGGTTCTCCTTGATTTACGCATATTTCTTTGTATTTAATGGTGAGCTTTGGAGTGCTGTGCCTTCTAATTTCAGCCTGCTTTGGTCCCCTGTGGCGTGGAGATGGGTCCCCTTCCTGAAGGTGGTTCTAGAGGGGGCTGTTGGGTGAGCTTGTTGAACCTAGCTCTTTCTTCTCCCCTTTGCTACCTAGAGGTCAGCCTTCCCAGTGGGTCTTGTACCTTTTCTGCTCCTTATTTCTGTCAGTGGTGCAGTTCCGCTCCTGGCCACAATGGTTGCTGGCACTGTTGAGCCTAGCTCTCTATCCTCCCTCCTCTCTCTGGGAGTCAATGGAGCTCCGCCCCCTCCAAGCCTCAGTTGAAGGAATTCCGTCAGCTAAAACCTGCAGGCTCTGCCCTCAGCCCTTGGGGAGTCTCATGTCCGTTCCAGGGCTCAGGGGAAGTGGACTGCTCTAGGTCACCCAAGGGTCCAGGTGGCTGGCCCTATCTCCCCGGTCTATTGGTCCTAGTCTGCCCCAGCAACGCAGGGTTCTCCTGACCCTTCCTACCTTTCACTTGGGCTTGGGGTCACAGAGCGGCTTGCACAACTTTCTGGTCTAGGCGCCAACCTGGGGGAAGGGACTCACCCAGTCCGCTCGTGCCTGTGCTTGGGGTCCGGGGGGGGGCTTGCTGGACTAGGCGTCCATGTGAGGGGAAGGGGACTTACCCGGTCCACTCTTGCCGGCGCTCGGGGTCCCGGAGGGGGGGGCTTGCCGGGCTAGGTGCCCACGTGAGGGGAAAGGGGACTTACCCTTCTGCTCTTGCCTGCACTTGGGGTCCCCGGGGGGGGGGTTTGCCGGACTAGGCGCCCACGTGTGGGGAAAGGGGACTTACCCATCTGCTCTTGCCTGCACTCCAGCTGTGCGCTCTTTCTAATGAAAGAATGCTACTGCCACAAAAAGAAAAAAAATCACACTAGGAACTGTGCTGGATCACTGAAGTCCAGCATTTCTCTCTGGACTGTCTTCTCTGCTGTGTGCTCTGCCCTAAGATTTGATCCTGTGTGAGGCTTTATCCACTGAGGGCTCCCCTTCCTTGGAGGCAAGTCAACCCACAAGAAAGTGCAGAGCCAGAGGAGCGTGGCCGTGCACATCATTTAGCCAATGAATACCACCACAACACGTAGAAAAACCCACAATACAAGTGTGACAATGGGGAAGCAATGCGGGCCAGCATCAGACATAGAGAATGAAGATGACACATATGATGACCAGAAAACAGTCAACCACCTAATCAATCTCTCAGATAAAGAGTTTAGATAAGAAATATGGAAGATGCTCAAAGAACTCAAAGAAACCATGGATTGAGTTGAAAAGAACACTAATAAGAACCAAGAAAATATGAAGACACAAATCAGAAAACTCCAAAGTAAAATAATAGGTCAAATAACAGGCCTGAAAAATTCAGTAAACGAATTGAATGACAAAATGGATAAGCTCTCCAAGAGAGTAACAGAAGCTGAGAATAGAATTGGTGCTGTGGAAGATGAAATAAATAAATCCATACAGCAAGAGAGAAGAGAAAAAAAAACTTAAAGCAAATGAACAATGAAAAAATAGTCAAAGAATGTGAACAGATAAAAATAGAAGTCTATGTTAAGCTCAACAGAAAGAACTTAAGAATCTCTGGAGTCCCAGAGACCCAGAAAGAAAATTTCCAGGAAGAAACAATGGTCAAGAACATCATTAAAGAGAAACTTCCAGAGATAAAGAATATATGTGATCAAATCCTGCATTCTTGAAGAGTACCAACCAATAAAGACCCCCCAAAATATCCCAAGACATCCTAGTCACAATGAGGAATCCCACAGATAGAGACAGAATTCTGAAAGCAGCAAGATCAAAAAGGGAAATTACATTCAAGGGAACATCCTTGAGATTTACAGCAGACCTGTCACCAGAAATACTCAAGGCCAGAAATCAGTGGTGGGAAATAGTGACAAAACTCAATGAAATAATTGCTTTGCTTAGATTACTGTACCCAGCAAAACTCACTTTCAGGTTTGATGGAAGAATACATGGTTTCACAGACAAACAACAGCTTAGAAACTTTACAGACTCAAAACTGTTCTTAAGAGAAAAACTGAAAGACCTACGTTAAGACAAGACCAAAAGACATACCAAATTTTGATATAAAGATGGCATTAAATCCCAGGACAATTTTTTCTCTCAATGTCAATGGCTTAAATGCACCAGTTAAAAGACACAGAGTGGCTAAATGGATCAAAAAGCTCAATCTAACCTTCTTGTGCCTACAAGAAATACACTTGAATAGTCAGAACAAACATAGACTCAAAATAAAAGGCTGGAGAAAAATCATCCAGGCAAACAACACCCATAAAAAAGCTGGAGTGGTCATACTAATATCAGATGATGAAAACTTTATACTCAGGAAAGTTGTAAGGGACAAAGATGAACATTTTGCATTAATCAAGGTTATGTACAGCAGGAAGAAATCACTCTCCTAAACATATATGCACCAAATGAGGGGCCAGCACAATATTTAATACAATTGTTGACAGATCTGAAAAATAATATCAATAACAACATAATAATTATGGGGACCTCAACACGACTTTGTCAACACTGGATAGGTTAATGATACTGAAACCCAACCAGAATACACTAGACCTGAGAAGAGAAATGGAAGAAAGAGGCCTAGCAGATATAAATAGGACACTCCATCCTCAGAAACCTGGATACACATTCTTCTCCAATGTACATGGGACATTCTCCAGGATAAACTACATACTGGCATATAAAACATACCTCCATAATATCAAGAAGATAGAAATTTTGCACAAGGCTCTGAAATTAATTGTGAATTCCAAAGGGACACAGAAGAAAAACTTTAACACCTGGAAGTTAAACAGCCTCATACTGAATAACCAGTGGGTCCGAGAGGAAATCAAAACTTTCCTGAAAACAAATGATAATAAATACACAAACTATCAGAACTTATGGGACACAGCAAAAGCAGTACTGAGAGGAAAACTTATAGCTTTGCAAGCATACATCAGGAAGGAAGAAGGGGCCTACCTGAATAGCTTAATGATGCAGCTCATAGAATTAGAAAGTGCTCAACAAAAGGACACAAAAATAGGGAGACAGAAGGAAATAACAAAGCTGAGAGCAGAAATCAACCAAGTGGAAACCCAAAAACAATCCGAAACATCAACAAAAACAGAAGTTGGTTCTTCGAAAATAAACAAGATTGATAGACCATTGGCAAAACTAACAAAAAAAGAGAGAGAAACTTGATAACTCGTATTTGGAATGAAAAAGAAGAGATCACTACTGATATGGCAGAGATTCAAAGGGTAATCAGAAACTACTTTGAGAAACTCTATGCCACTAAAAATGAGAACCTGGAAGAAATGGATAAATTCTTGGATTCTTATAGTCTTCTTTTTGTCTTCTTTCTTTTCTTCTTCTTCTTCTTCTTCTTCTTCTTCTTCTTCTTCTTCTTCTTCTTCTTCTTCTTCTTCTTCTTCTTCTTCTTCTTCTTCTTCTTCTTCCATTCCTCTTCTTCTCCACTACTCCTCTTCTCCTCCTCTTCCTCTTCTTTCTTCTTCTTTTCTTTTTCTTCTCCTCCTCCTCCTCCTCCTCCTTCTCTTCTTCTTCTTCTTCTTCTTCTTCATCTTCTTCTTCCTCTTCTTCTTCTCCTTCTCCTCCTCCTCCTCCTCTACTCCTCCTCCTTTTCTTCTCTCTCTCTCTCTCTTTTTTTTTTTATTTTTGGGTCACACCCGGCAGTGATCAGCAGTTACTCCTGGCTCCATACTCAGAAATCCCCCTGGCAGGCAGAGGGGACCATATAGGATGCCAGGATTTGAACCACCATCCTTCTGCATAAAAGGCAAACGCCTTACCTCCATGCTTCCTCCGGCCCCTGAAAGCTTTTCTTTTTTTGTTGCCATGGCCATATGACTATTATCTTTTCTTTTGCTGATATATATTAATATATTTATATATAACTAATCATCCTTACACCCTGGAATGATAACCACTTGATTCTTTTGATATATTTGCTGGTCTTAGTTTGCTAAGATTTTAAAATATTTAAATTATTGTGTTTTATGAAGCTATTCATATTTGGGTTTTAGATATACAGTATTTCAGGACCAATTCTACCACCAATGTCCCCCAACAATATTCCCAGAGTCCATCGACCACTCCTCTCCCCACCAGTCTGCCATCTTAACAATCTTTTAAAGTGTTTTTTTTTTTTGTTAAAGCTTGGGTTTAATGATTTCATTATTCATTGTTCATTATGGCTTAGATATTTAGTTCTGTCCTTTTATTTTTAACACCAACAATGTACTTGAGACCTCTTAGCTCCTGTCTCCTCTCACTTTATATGTGTTATTCTCCTCCCCCACTCAATTTCTTTTCTTCTCTCTATATTCTTGAGAGGATGTTTCTAGGTGTGTTTCTAGGGTGTTCTCAACAACCCCCTTTTAAGCCATTGCATATTATTCTAAATACTTCATGCAGTTATTCTAAATACTACATGTTTAAGTGATACAATCTCATATTTATCCTTTTTCTGGCTTATTTCATTGAACATAATATCTTCTGGTTCTATTCATGTTGCAGTGAATTACATAATGGCAATTAGTCTGCTAATATTTTTTCAAAATTTTTACATCAAACCTCATCAATGTTCATATGTCATTTTTAAAAACTAAAGCTTTTTATATTAGGCTTCACAATACTATGAAGAAGGATTCTTGTTTCTTTGTTATTTTGAAATTGTTTGAGGAATATAAATAATGAAGCTTTTTGAAGGTTTGGTAAAACACTCTAGTGGGTCTATCCCAACCAGAGCTATTGTTCCTGGGAAAATATTTCAATTATCATATCAATTTTCTTACTCTTTGCTGGTCTGCTTAGGTTTTCTAAGACTTAACAAGATCGGTCTTTTTTTTTTGTTTTTGTTTTTTTTGGGCCACACCTATTTGACGCTCAGGGGTTACTCCTGGCTATGCACTCAGAAATCGCTCCTAGCTTGGGGGGGACCATATGGGACACCGGGGGATCAAACCGCGGTCCGTCCTATGCTAGTTGTTGCAAGGCAGACACCTTACCTCTAGCACCACCTCTCCGGCCCCACAATATCTGTCTTTGATAGAATTTGTCTTTGATAGGGACGTTTTATGAAAGAGTGGTCAAATTTTCTTAGGGGGCCCATGCACAAATAAGAGGGCATGTAGAATGGGATATGACCTCAAATCTCAAATGTAGTAGAATTTTACTTAACTCATAGAGAACTTTATGTCTATTATAGGTAACCTCCTCATTCACCTGGTGTAGTGTGTATGTCTGCTGTCATTTAGTCAAACTCATTCATGTCTTATTTTCTGTACTCCCTTTCTAAGTCATACTTTGATTATTCCCAGAAAAAAAATGTCATGCTTTATCTTAGAGGTATAACAGGTTGTTCTTAGTCTCATAAACTCTGTAAAATTGGAATTCTGTAAGGTTAGCACTATGATTCCTGTTATGGTTTTGTAGTCTCTCACTATGATGATGAGCTTTTTCTATTCAGGGTCAGTTGTACACTTGGGAAAAACAACTTTGATTGTTTATCTTCTGGGCTGTGGTGTTTCCAGTTTGGATTCTTTATTGATCTTATCAGAACATTTCTGTGGTTTGTAGAATTTCCTCAGTATTTTTGGTGACATCTGGCTTTCTTTCTTGTATTTGGTTTGATCAGGAAAAACAATTTTTCCCTCTATCATTTCTGTCTATCAATATGACCTCAGTAGCTGGGGAGGTGAGTCATGAATTAGATTATCAGTTAGAAGTGATGGACAGAATAGAATTTCTGTGAAAGTGTGTATAGAAGGTGCCTGATAAACTAAAAATTGTCTGTGTTTCATTTAAATTTCTTTTTTTTTTTGGCCAAACAGACAACTTCCTCATTTATATGTAGACGTGTTCTCTATTTCTGCCTACATCAAAAGCCCAAGATGCCTTAGCATTTTTTGAGACTTACTTTGACTGCTCCAGCTCACTTTGAATGTTTTTTAAGAGACTCCAAAAGTTTCTCAAAAGAGGACCAGAGGGGTGAATGACTACGACATTTTAATATCTTTGTCTTTTGTTTTCTGTCCCTAGACTGATGGCAAAACTGTTTCCAGCACTGTATTACATACCTTTTTTTTTGTTATTTATACAAAAGTATATATTGGGAGGAGGGATAGGATTTTGAAGGTGAAAGAGTATTATCTTTCTAGCCCATAGAGCATGGCTATGAAACACTTTCTAATAAATTAGAAAAAAATACCTATTTTCATAAAAACTAACTGTATATTTTTTTCTTCCAGAACTTAAGGAATGTTTTAGGATTGTGCTACTGAAATCTTGTAAAAACAAAGTTTCTAGTTTCAATGATTTTATAAAACACTTAAAAATATCCTATTAGTGCCTTAGGGGTTTGGGATCTGTAATACATAATTAGCAGCACTCTTTCCTCCACAAGTCTGATATCACATATTCAATGAAATCCAACATCTCTGTAATTTTATTCTTTTATATCTTGCACAAAAACATTGATAATTAATTGCTGCATCAGCCACTTTAAGTCTTAATACTTTTCCCCTCATTCTCTGGACTGCAAACCTCCTACATGACTTCTGTCAGTTCTCACAGCTGTGTGAGAGATAAGCAACTATAAAGTTTCTGGAAGTAATCTATATATTATATTCAAATTCCCATGTCCAAATGATCTTTTTTTAATCTCTGAAAGGTCTATAGAGGCTTTAATCGGAAACATTATGTTTTCCACCTACTCAGATTCCATCAAATGTGCTAGTGTTAGAAAAAGAATAAAACTAGGGAAACAGAATTTCAAAGCCCTGCCAGCCAGAGAAGTTACATAGGTACAAGAGGGCACCCTGGATCAAATCAGCAAACCTTGATGCTTGAAAGAAAACCAGAGAATGAGTATGAAGCCATTAGCTTGCTGCCAGAGAGGTAACTGTTGTGAAATCTATTAGACATGCTATTCCTCTGAGACGATGAAAAAAATTCTTGATTCTAGTAATTGTTTAACAATCTTAAAATGTGCCCAAGAAAGGACTGGGTTATCATATTTGCATTGTAAGATATGCATTTTCCAGGAATAACCTGCCTCTAGTCTCAGTTTTTTAAATTGATTATTTAGTCACCACGATGGCAAAATTGTTCATTGTTGGGTTTTAGTCATAGAATGTACACCATTTTCACCAGTGCACCCTTCCACCATCAATGTTCCCTATTTTCCTTTCATCCCCCAACCCATCCCCACCTCTTTAGGGCTGGCATTTTGCTATTTTCTCTATCTCTCTCTTTCTCTCTCTCTCTCTCTCTCACTTTTCCTTTCTCCTCCCTTCTCTCTTTCTCTTTTGACATTGTGGTCTGCACTATTGTCAAAGGAGGGGTGCCTTGCATGTCACTTTCTCCTCTTTCAGCACTGAGTTCTTGTCCAGAGTGATAGTTCCAACTATCATTATCCTAGTTGACCCTTCTCTACATTACATGCATTCATGGCTCTTTTTTTTTTTTTTTATTGTGACCGAAGTGCATTACACAGACTTATTTATGGTACATAGTGACAATGAATGAAGGGCATTCCCACCACCAATGTTGTCCTTCCTCTACTCCTGTTCCCAGCATGTCTCCCATATCTCCCTCTTTTACCCCCCAGAATACTAGTGTAACTGGTCTCCACTTTACAGCTTGTTGTAGATTGGGTATCTATTCTGTCATTGACTTTGGGTTTGGTGTTCCAGTCTGGTCATTTTTATTTGCACTACATGTTCATATGACTGGTCCTGGTATCATCATTTCCCCCTCTCAATTTATGAGACTGAATGGTTCAAGTTATGCTATTCGGTTGGAGATAAAAAAGGTTAAGAAAAAGAGAAGAAAAATTTTGTATCAACTACTAAAAAAAAATCACCAAATATTATCCACAAGAGTGAAAGAGAAAGAAAAAAGTGGAAGAAAAAGGAGAAGTAAAATAATATCAAAAACAAACAAACAAACAAACAAACAAACAAACAAAAACCAAGAAAAAAGTATTGGGGAAGGAAGAAAATTCCCGTGGCCTAAGAGATTCAGGGTTTCTCCACTCTTGAAGCATATTGTCATGGGAACAACCACTGGCTCCATACATTCTCATTGCCATATCCCAGGGATATTTTTATGGTGTCAGGAAACTTTCCTCTTGGTTGTGGATGAGAAAATCAGGCCACTGTAGCTAGCAATCTTGGTATTTGCGCAGGTTCTAGGACAAGGTCTAGGATAGAGTCTTTAGGGTTCTAGAGGTTCTGTTCCATCATTGTTGGTGTGTTCAGTTTTCTGGATCATGTGCTCCATATTTTTGATCATTCTGTAAGCTGAAGTCTAGGAAATTATGGTTACAAAGGTTCTGCTCCGTCTCTTGTCAGAATTGGGCCTCTGTACTAAGAAATCTTGCTTTTTGTAAGACTCCTGGGCTACAGCCTAGGGTAGGGTTTTCATTTATGGTTTCAAGGTACATTCTGCCCAGTCATGGTTGTCAAAGTCAGTTTTCTATAGTTAGTGCTCTTATTTTTCATACTTCAAAAAACGATACATCTTCTGATTTCCACTTAGTGTTAGGTGATGTGATAGGACCTCCTGGTCTTAGGTCAAGTTGTCATTTCCTCTCTGTCCTCATTGTCACATTAACACTGGCACAAGTAAATCTCCAATGGAGCTTAGTTCCTGGTGTTGTAGCAGGAAGTTGTTTCAGTTCTACGTCTGGGATCTGGGGTTTGAGAATGAACTAACACTGTTGAATCTCGTGGAGAGTGAGTTGTATCCACATGACATATGTTCAGGATGGGAGGCACCCTTGTATAAAAAGTGTGAGTTCTTATCCTTAGAAGATAAGATCTGGTTTCTTTGTCTATGATTTCCCCTTATTTACTGTGCTTATACAAAAACGTAATGTGTCCTTTTGTATTGCTGGTGCTATTCTGGGTAAGGATGACAGGCTACACACACAGTATCTGTGATGTGGTCTGAGCTTTTATCCCAGGCAAGGCATTTTCTTGGTTATTGTGCCAAGGAGCACCAAAACTGGTGAGGATAGAGAAAATATGTATATATAAAAAGTAGAACAAATAGATAAAACTGAGATAAAAAAGTAAACTAAAAAAAGGGAAAAAAACCAAAAGGTATTTCTTTAGCAAAACCCCCAGCTCAAGGACACTATAGGACTCCGAAATGCCACAAATCATATCTCAAACTCTAGACCAAGGTCTGTGATAGGAAAAAGTGCCTTGGCTTTTACTCCCCACAAGAATATCAGACGACCTAATTGGGAGGCCTATATTGCCAATGTAAGCTTAATACCTTTATAATATTGCATCTTAAAATACCGTATTTTCTAGTGTATAAGACTGGGCGTATAAAACGAACCTCTAATTTTGCAGTTAAAACATAGGTTTAGGCCAATATTTGCTGTATCAGACAGAACATTCCTGGGCTGCAACTGTGTGTACCACAGTGAGCCAACCACAACAAGCAAAGATTCAAAGGTTATACTGTAATAGACTTCCTCTCTGACTATGGCCAATCTGAGCAGGCTTTTTACAGTATAGATTTGGGTCCAGAACATTGTCTAATTTGCATGCATAAAAAGCCTGCTTGGATTGGCTGAGTTAGAGAGGAGGTCCGAGCAGCCTTGCAGTGATTGGTGCAGGATCAATTTGGAAAATTTGTTTTGTGGCAATATTCAGACAATTTTCATTTAGTGGCATATTGAAACATTTTTCAGGATACACTGGGCGTATAAGATGACCCCCGATTTTTGGTTGGCTTTTTTTTTGTTTGTTTGTTTCAAAAGTCGTCTTATAAGCTGGAAAATACGGTATGTATTCCTAAACATAAAGATAGTCTCCCCCATCACTTGCATTTATGGCTCTTTGTGGCAAGCTTCCTACCCTGGGCTGGAACTTCTCACCCTTATCTCTATTGTCTCTGGATACCTTAACCAAATTATCTCTTTATTTTTCTTATATCCCACAAATGAGTGGGATTATTCTATAACTATCCCTTTTCTCCTGGCTCATTACACTCAGCATAATAGTCTTCATGTCCATCCATGTATAAACAAATTTCATGCCTTCATTTTTCCTAATGGCTGTTTAGTTTTTGTGCACTAGAATCTTTACCATTTTCAATGCATGCCATTTTCTTATCATTCTCACCTCCATGCCCCTTTTTTTGCAGTTCCCTTGCCTGACTTTTTTTTTCATTTTTTTGTCTCCAAGATTTTTCTAATGCAATTAGAAAAGCTCTACAAGGTATTTCTCAAAAATTAAAGAACTAGATAGTTTCTTACAGAATTCCTAAGAGCTTCCTAATTCTTTAGTAGTATGTTTTATATAAAAACATTTATAACTAATGTTTACTCAGCACTGTATATGTTCCAAGACCTAGATCCTGGATGAAGCTCTTTTTTTTTTTCTTTTTTTTTTTTTTTAATTTTTTTTTTATTTAAACACCTTGATTACATACATGATTGTGTTTGGGTTTCAGTCATAAAAGGAACACCACCCATCACCAGTGCAACATTCCCATCACCCAAGTCCCAAATCACCCTCCTCCCCACCCAACCCCTGCCTGTACCCTAAACAGGCTCTACATTTCCCTCATACATTCTCAATATTAGGACAGTTCAAAATGTAGTTATTTCTCTAACTAAACTCATCACTCTTTGTGGTGAGCTTCCTGAGGTGAGCTGGAACTTCCAGCTCTTTTCTCTTTTGTGTCTGAAAATTATTATTACAAGGGTGTCTTTCATTTTTCTTAAAACCCATAGATGAGTGAGACCATTCTGCGTTTTTCTCTCTCTCTCTGACTTATTTCACTCAGCATAATAGATTCCATGTACATCCATGTATAGGAAAATTTCATGACTTCATCTCTCCTGACAGCTGCATAATATTCCATTGTGTATATGTACCACAGTTTCTTTAGCCATTCATCTGTTGAAGGGCATCTGGGTTGTTTCCAGAGTCTTGCTATGGTAAATAGAGCTGCAATGAATATAGGTGTAAGGAAGGGGTTTTTGTATTGTATTTTTGTGTTCCTAGGGTATATTCCTAGGAGTGGTATAGCTGGATCGTATGGGAGCTCGATTTCCAGTTTTTGGAGGAATCTCCATATCGCTTTCCATAAAGGTTGAACTAGACAGCATTCCCACCAGCAGTGGATAAGAGTTCCTTTCTCTCCACATCCCCGCCAACACTGTTTATTCTCATTCTTTGTGATGTGTGCCATTCTCTGGGGTGTGAGGTGGTATCTCATCGTTGTTTTGATTTGCATCTCCCTGATGATTAGTGATGTGGAACATTTTTTCATGTGTCTTTTGGCCATGCGTATTTCTTCTTTGTCAAAGTGTCTGTTCATTTCTTCTCCCCATTTTTTGATGGGGTTAGATGTTTTTTTCTTGTAAAGTTCTGTCAGTGCCTTGTATATTTTGGAGATTAGCCCCTTATCTGATGGGTATTGGGTGAATAGTTTCTCCCACTCAGTGGGTGGCTCTTGTATCCTGGGCACTATTTCCTTTGAGGTGCAGAAGCTTCTCAGCTTAATATATTCCCATCTGTTAATCTCTGCTTTCACTTGCTTGGAGAGTGCAGTTTCCTCCTTGAAGATGCCTGTAATGTCCTGTAGTGTTTTGCCTATGTGCTGTTCTATATATCTTATGGCTTTGGGGCTGATATCGAGGTCTTTAATCCATTTGGATTTTACCTTTGTACATGATGTTAGCTGGGGGTCTAAGTTTAATTTTTTGCAAGTGGCTATCCAATTGTGCCAACACCACCTGTTGAAGAGGCTTTCCCTGCTCCATTTAGGATTTCCTGCTCCTTTATCAAAAATTAGATGGTTGTATCTCTGGGGAACATTTTCTGAGTATTCAAGCCTATTCCACTGATCTGAGGACCTATCCTTATTCCAATACCATGCTGTTTTGATAACTGTTGCTTTGTAGTACAGTTTAAAGTTGGGAAAAGTAATTCCTCCCATATTCTTTTTCCCAATGATTGCTTTAGCTATTCGAGGGTGTTTATTGTTCCAAATGAATTTCAAAAGTGTCTGATCCACTTCTTTGAAGAATGTCATGGGTATCTTTAGAGGGACGGCATTAAATCTGTATAATGCCTTGGGGAGTATTGACATTTTGATGATGTTAATCCTGCCAATCCATGAGCAGGGTATGTGTTTCCATTTCCGTGTGTCCTCTCTTATTTCTTGGAGCAGAGTTTTATAGTTTTCTTTGTATAGGTCCTTCACATATTTAGTCAAGTTGATTCCAAGATATTTGAGTTTGTGTGGTACTATTGTGAATGGGGTTGTTTTCTTAATGTCCATTTCTTCTTTATTACTGTTGGTGTATAGAAAGGCCATTGATTTTTGTGTGTTAATTTTGTAGCCTGCCACCTTGCTATATGAGTCTATTGTTTCTAGAAGCTTTTTGATAGAGTCTTTAGGGTTTTCTAAGTAGAGTATCATGTCATCTGCAAACAGTGAGAGCTTGACTTCTTCCTTTCCTATCTGGATTCCCTTGATATCCTTTTCTTGCCTAATCGCTATAGCAAGTACTTCCAGTGCTATGTTGAATAGGAGTGATGAGAGAGGACAGCCTTGTCTTGTGCCAGAATTTAGAGGGAAGGCTTTCAGTTTTTCTCCATTGAGGATAATATTTGCCACTGGCTTGTGGTAGATGGCCTTCACTATATTGAGAAAGGTTCCCTCCATTCCCATCTTGCTGAGAGTTTTGATCAAGAATGGGTGTTGGACCTTATCAAATGCTTTCTCTGCATCTATTGATATGATCATGTGGTTTTTATTTTTCTTGTTATTGATGTTGTGTATTATGTTGATAGATTTACGGATGTTAAACCAGCCTTGCATTCCTGGGATGAAACCTACTTGATCGTAGTGGATGATCTTCTTAATGAGGCATTGAATCCTATTTGCCAGGATTTTGTTGAGGATCTTTGCATCTGCATTCATCAGTGATATTGGTCTGTAATTTTCTTTTTTGGTAGCGTCTCTGTCTGGTTTAGGTATCAAGGTGATGTTGGCTTCATAAAAGCTATTTGGAAGTGTTTCTGTTTGTTCAATTTCATGAAAGAGTCTTGCCAAGATTGGCAGTAGTTCCTCTTGGAAAGTTTGATAGAATTCATTAGTGAATCCATCTGGACCTGGGCTTTTGTTTTTCGGCAGACATTTAATTACTGTTTTAATTTCATCAATGGTGATGGGGGTGTTTAGATATGCTACATCCTCTTCCTTCAACCGTGGAAGATTATAAGAGTCCAAGAATTTATCCATTTCTTCCAGGTTCTCATTTTTAGTGGCGTAGAGTTTTTCAAAGTAGTTTCTGATTACCCTTTGAATCTCTGTCATATCAGTAGTGATCTCTCCTTTTTCATTCCTGATACGAGTTATCAAGTTTCTCTCTCTCTCTTTCTTTGTTAGGTTTGCCAGTGGTCTATCAATCTTGTTTATTTTTTCAAAGAACCAACTTCTGCTTTCGTTGATCTTTCGGATTGTTTTTTGAGTTTCCACTTCGTTGATTTCTGCTCTCAGCTTTGTTATTTCCTTCTGTCTTCCTATTCTTGGGTCCTTTTGTTGAGCATTTTCTAGTTCTATTAGCTGTGTCATTAAGCTACTCAGGTAAGCTCCTTCTTCCTTCCTGATGTGTGCTTGCAAAGCTATAAATTTTCCTCTCAGTACTGCTTTTGCTGTGTCCCATAAGTTCTGAGAGTTTGTGTCTTTATTGTCATTTGTTTCCAGGAACCTTTTTATTTCCTCCTTGATTTCATCTCGGACCCACTGGTTATTGAGCATGAGGCTGTTTAACTTCCAGGTGTTAAAGTGTTTCTTCTGAGTCCCTTTGGAGTTCACAACTAATTTCAGAGCCTTGTGGTCAGCGAAGGTAGTCTGCAAAATTTCTATCCTCTTGATCTTATGGAGGTATGTTTTATGTGCCAGCATGTAGTCTATCCTGGAGAATGTCCCATGTACATTGGAGAAGAATGTGTATCCAGGTTTCTGGGGATGGAGTGTCCTATATATATCCACTAGGCCTCTTTCTTCCATTTCTCTCCTCAGGTCTAGTATATTCTTGTTGGGTTTCAGTCTGGTTGACCTGTCCAGTGTTGACAAAGCCGTGTTTAGGTCCCCCACAATTATTGTGTTGTTGTTGATATTATTTTTCAGATTTGTCAGCAGTTGTATTAAATATTTTGCTGGCCCCTCATTCGGTGCATATATGTTTAGGAGAGTGAATTCTTCCTGCTCTACGTACCCCTTGATTAATATAAAATGTCCATCTTTGTCCCTTACAACCTTCCTGAGTATAAAGTTTGCATTATCTGATATTAGTATGGCCACTCCAGCTTTTTTATGGGTGTTGTTTGCTTGGATAACTTTTCTCCAGCCTTTTATTTTGAGTCTATGTTTGTTCTGACTATTCAGGTGCGTTTCTTGTAGGCAGCAGAAGGTTGGATTGAGTTTTTTGATCCATTTAGCCACTCTGTGTCTCTTAACTGGTGCATTTAGTCCATTGACGTTGAGAGAAAGAATTGTCCTGGGATTTAACGCCATCTTTATTTCAAAATTTGGTGTGTCTTTTGGGTAGTCTTGTCTTAGATTAGGTCTTTCAGTTTTTCTCTTAAGACTGGTTTTGTGTCTGTGAAGTTTCTGAGCTGTTTTTTGTCTGTGAAACCATGTATTCTTCCATCAAACCGGAAAGTGAGTTTTGCTGGGTATAGTATTCTGGGTGAAGCATTCATTTCATTCAGTCTTGTCACAATATCCCACCACTGCTTTCTGGCATTGAGCGTTTCTGGTGACAGGTCTGCTGTAAATCTCAGGGAAGCTTGCTTGAACATGATTTCCCCTTTTGATCTTGCTGTTTTCAGAATTCTGTCTCTATCTGTGGGATTTGTCATTGTGACTAGGATGTGTCTTGGGGTGTTTTTTCTGGGGTCTCTTTTGGTTGGTACTCTTCGGGCATGCAGGATTTGATCACATATATTCTTTAGCTCTGGAAGTTTCTCTTTAATGATGTTCTTGACCATTGATTCTTCCTGGAAATTTTCTTCCTGGGTCTCTGGGACTCCAATGATTCTTAAGTTGTTTCTGTTGATCTTATCATAGACTTCTATTTTCGTCTGTTCCCATTCTTTGACTAATTTTTCCATTGTCTGCTCATTTGCTTTAAGTTTTTTGTCCAATCTCTCCTGCTGTATGGAATTGTTATGTATCTCATCTTCCACAGCACCAAGTCTATTCTCAGCTTCTGATACCCTGTCCCAGAGCTTATCCATTTTGTCATTCACTTCGTTTACTGAGTTTTTCAGGCCTGTTAGTTGACATGTTATTTCAGTTTGGAGTTTTGTCATTTCTGCCTTCATATTTTCTTGGTTCTTATTAGTGTTCTGTTCAACTCGATCCATGGTTTCTTGGAGTCTGTTGAGCACCTTCCATATTGCTAGTCTAAAGTCCTTATCTGAGAGGTTGATTAGTTGTTCAGTCATCAGAATTGTCCTCAGAATTGTCATCTTCATTCTCTATGTCTGATGCTGGCCTGCGCTGTTTCCCCATTGTCACATTTGTATTGTGGGTTTTTCTACGTGTTGTAGTGGTATTCATTGTCTATATGATGTAGGCAGCACACTCCTCTGGCTCCTCCCTTTCTGAATGGGCTGACTTGCCTCTAAGGGAGGGGAGTCCTCCGTGGATGAAGCCTCACACTGGGTCAAATCTTAGGCCCGAGCATGCAACAGAGAAGACAGTCCAGAGAGAAATGTTTGCTTCTGTGATATAGCGCCGTTCTTAGTGTGATTTTTCCTTCTTGTTGCAATGGAGTTCTTTCCTTAGAAAGAGTGCACGGCCGCGTAGCGAAGCGGAGCGGCCGTGCTCCTCTGAGCCTCTTTTTGCCCCACTCGCAAGAGTTTCACGCAAGAGGACAGTAGACAGACATAGACAGGTCACACTCACAGTCTTTCACAGCTGAGCCCCACTGGGCCGGTGTACTTTCGCGGATTTTCCCCGCCTGGTGTCACACACAGGGAGCCAGCTTTTGCAAAGGATAGCCGGTTTTTATGCTCTGAAGTCCCTCCCTGAAAATGGCGTCTCCTGGATGAAGCTCTATGAGTGGACCTTTATCTGAGTTAATTCTTTCATTTTATGCAATTTCTAGTTTGCACAGAAGTAGTTTTAGGCAGTGTCCAATTTTAAATTTTAATATTATTTGAGCAGATGGATTTTTTTCCATATTGGTTTTCATTATACTTGACCATGATTTATAATATAGTGGGGTTATAAAACAGATGTATTGATTTATAAATTATTATATTATCAAAATTGAGAAAAGTTTTAACATCTTATATTTTAAGTTTCTACTAAATTCTGGAATAATATTTTTTTCTTTTGTTTTTGGGCTACACCCAGTGATGCTCAGAGTTACTCCTAGATATGTGCTCAGAAATTGCTCCTGGCTTGAGAGACCATATGGGATGCCAGGGATCGAACCTATGTCCATCCTGGGTCAGCCATGTGCAATGCAAAAGCCCTACCATGTGTTGTCACTCCAGCCCCTCTGTATAATATCTTAAGAATAAAAAAGTGTCATGGGAAAATATTTATTGATAGGGAATTCTCACTTGTCATGTGCGATGGTGAATAACAGTGCAATTATGCCTAGGTTAATCATCTTGAATTTGTTTCAATTAAATTTCTTATTGCTAGATATTTTTTCCTTTTTCAATTATCTTGCCATGTAGTGTTATTTTTCTCTAAGTTGTATATATATTTTCAACAGTCATGATTATGACCATCCTATAGTCCTATAGTCAAGAAAAATCCTATAGTCAATAAAAATGTTTCTTTATTAGGGAACACCCCAATGGTGCTCAAGAGTAACTCCTGGCTCTGTGGTCCTAATAAGAATGTTCTTGAGAGTTCTTGTATAGTACAGTGGGTAGGGAGCTAGCCTTGCATGTAGTCAGCTTTTAAGTTTGATCCTCGATATCACATATGGCTCCCTGTACCCACCAGGAGTAATCTTTGAGTACAGAGTCATGAGAAACCCCTTAGCATGCTGGGTGTGAACCCCAAACAATAAAACAAAAGGAAATGTTCTTGAGCTGGACCTGTGAGCACTTTATTAGAACTCTCCTTACTTGTTGACACCCATGAAATGATTAGTATCATTTAGATGTAATCATTTGGTCATCTAGATAGATAGCATTTGGACAATGGGCCATGTAAGGCTTGTGAAATAATGTTTGGTTCTAATACATAAAGGGAAAGGCACATATGCTTCTGGTTTTCTACCTGTTATATGGCTCAAAATGATGTTATAAATATTCAGAGATCCTTTGACATAAAAATATTCCTACCATGGACAATCACCAGGCTTATTATTGCTCTTAAATTTTGTTGTAAGGAGTCTTTATTAACAACTTGATGAAATATAGGAGTATTCCATTTATTACTTTCACTATTTTACCTTTGTAAAATCTGTAAACAGAAAATAATTAGCTAGCCATATGTGCCCTGGTCTTGTAGAATTGTCATTGTGGTAATTTTTTTTTATTTCTTTCCAAGTCTTCATAAACTATTTGCTAATCTATTCTAGAATTTGTCCCAAAAATAATACAGGTGACTTGTAATATCCACATTCTTGCAAATTTGAAAAACTAGGACACTGTTAAAGAACATGAAACAGTGACCTAGTTACAGTCAACAGTGAAATACCTTGTTTGACATAGGCATATGTGCTTGAGAGTGAGCAGAAAGACATGATATAACTGAGAAAATTTTCATGAATGGCATGTATTTTGGAGGATGGTTAAAATTTAGACACAAAACAAGAAGGTGAAATGAATTTTAAATTATGGGAATGGTATGAGCTAATATATGAAGTCTAAGATATGAACAACTTTTGTTTTGTAACTCCCCAAAGATATTAGTTTGACAGAAATGGTGACTACATGCTAGGGAAATAGACAGCGGTACAGACAAGGTGGGGATTGAGTGTAGGATGCTATTTAAGGTGACATAGAGGTTTACTCTGAATGTTGTACTATGATAGAAAACTCTTGAGACTTTTGATTAGAGAAGTCGCCTCAAAGGAATAGGAGTAGCATTGAAAGAGTATGATCCTAGTATGGGTGGAAAATGCAAACTGTTATTGAGATGCTGGAATTCAGGAGACTTCCTTGAAATAAACACGGTGATTCTCACATGTGAATGAGAGTTTTTTGCTTACTGTGGGGACATTTGACCAGAACAAGAATGAGCTCAAGAGCTATAGTTAGTAAAAAAATAAACCAGATAGAGTGTGTAATGTTGTGGCATGTTGATTGGCCTTGAAGTGCTCAAATATCTAGTTAAACATTATTTCTGGGAATGTCTGTGAGGTATTTCCTGAGCATATTAATATTTGAAATTGTTGGCTTAGTGCGGATTTGCATCCTCAATATAAATGAACATCATCTTAGATTTGTGAAGGGTCTGAATTAAATAAACAAACAAACAAAGCTTAAAAAAGGAGCTGTTGGTTTTTGTGTGACTGATTTAATCAGGACATCAGCCTCTTGCCTTTATAGTGGAACATATGACATTGACATCCTTGGATTTCAAATTTGGGTTGGAACTTAAACCATTGACTTTACTGAGTTTGTCTCAAATTTGAAGACAGAAGTTCGTGGTTTATCTTAAAATTTATAATCACATATTTCTCAAAATTGTTATATATGTCAATTTCTCAAATCTCTGTCTATGAAATATAAAAATCTATGAATTTTTAATATCTGATTTTATAATTATATATTGTTATTTTCTGAAACCTCCTGACAAATATTAGAAGTTTCACTAGCTTAGTGGTGGGGAATGATTTGGAGATAGGTTATGTGTGATAAGCCAGAGACAAGCATATATATTTTTTGTTTGTTTGTTTGTTTTTATTGGACTTGGTACCTAGAGAATTCCATTGCCAAATAATTAAATAGTGCAGGACAATCAATAGTGTAGGCATATTGGTTGCACGATTAGTTAATTGGAAATGGAATCCTACATAAAAATGCCATTAGAGCACTTTAACTACTTGTCTACCCAAATTTCTGTTTGAATTGAAGTAAATTTATTGTCAGTGTCTCTTTAAATACATATGTAGGTACAGCAAAATAACCTCCCACCTGAGATCTTTAGAGAAAATAAGAGGCCCTATAACTACTGAGGAAAAGTACATTCACCTTCAAATTATATTGTTTTAGAGGTTAAAAGTATATAATTTTCAGGGAACACATCAGGATTCAACCTGCTGGGAGGCTATTGCTCAATTACTCCCAGCAGTGGTGAAGGTGCCTACAATTCCTTCAACTCTGCTTAAGCTGGTGGGAGCAGAGGCCTTGCCCAGGCTGTGGGCTGACAAGGCAAATTCCGGTCTGAGAGGATGCATGGTCCTGCCCCTTGTGCCCTGCTCCCTCTACTCAGATGTGTCAGGAGCCTGCCTAATCACAGGTTGCCTGTGCAGGTGGCCCTGGCCTCTGCTCTTTCTGCTTGTTAGTTAATTTGTCTGGCTGGCATGTCTCTGAACACATGTTTTTTTGTTCCAGAATTCATCCCCTGGGTGTGACCAAGTGGAAAAATTTTCTAGTTTCTTGTCTCCACAGAAAAAGGCCAGGTCTGAGCTTAGTCAATTGGAAGGGCCAGGGTGACTGTTGGTGCTGACCTTGCCATTGCAGTTGTAGACTCTGTCACCTGCAAGCTGCAAAGGCCTTGCTGAGCAGGATGAGCTGCTGTGAACTCAGCAGGCTCAAGACCTGATGCTTGTGATTGCATCTTTTAGAAATCTGCTTGTTTATTATCTGACACTGAGAATCTGTGGCCAAATGGAGTTTCTATTATTTCAGTAATTTTAAATCTGATATATTCTTTTTGTAGTTTTCAGTGTGAGCCATCAGAAGTGTATATGCATCCATGGAAATCTTTTTTGTGGGTATTTCCCTGGTATTTCTCCACAGTATGTCAATATACTGTTCATTTTGCTAAATAGAATATTTAAGGCTCACTGATTGATTTTGCTTATCTGCCTTTCATGATCCTTCCCCTTTCCAGTGTTATCTACTCAAAATGTCAGTTGACATAAGCAGAAGCAGCGCTTGACCTGGACAAAGGGTAGAAAAGGAAGTAAACTGGTAGCTTCCAAAGTAGAGAGAAGAAAGTAATTCAAGAATGCATGAGTGGTTTCAAGGGGCTAAAAAAACCCTCAGTTCCTAACGTCTTTCTTCTCCTACTATTTGTTCCTCCCATTGACAATTACTATTTTCTTAAATTGCTGAGTTGGGCCACACCAACAGTACTGAGAAGCTATTCTTGCCTCTATGTGGAGGCTCTATACCCCTAGCATTGCTCAATTATATGCCATGCTGAGAATGGTTTGTATGAAAGACATGTGCCTTAACCCCTGTCTTATGTCTTCAGTTTGTAAAAGACTACATGTTAAAACTCCAGAGAATGTGCAACCAAAACAAATTCACTGTAATCAATTCAAAGGTTGGTGCTGGTCTGCAGTTTGAGGTTTGGGAAAAGGATTACTGGCTCATGTTAAAGATTTATAAGCAGGTCCCAATGTCAGTCAAAGGCAGATCATCAAGAAAGTGAACGCTAGAATCTTTGACTCTTCAAAGGGTATCTATAGCTTTTCTTACTTCCACTTTTCTTTCTCTCTCAGCAGCTTTCTGGTAACAAGAGTTTGGAATTTGTTTTTTAGTGAATGCATTAGGTAGAAGGTTGAAAAGAAGTGACACATTGACAAGTGACTGGGGGAATAAACCAGTTAAAGGATGGTGAAAAGAAAAAATGTTGAAAATGAGGGCCTTCTGGATATCTTCAAGATTTAATTGCAATTGCACGGCTGACCTAGGGAAGCCAGGAGCAGGAAGAGATATGGAACCATATTTTTAAAGACTCAACAGATCTTAAAACAGCCCAATAATAGGAGTGGCTCTTATCCAAATGAGCCAGTGCTGGCTTTGATGACATTGCTTGTGTGTATTCTCAGCATTCAGGTTTATGTGTCTCAGCCCTTCACCTATATGAATGTTTTCTGCATCATCATGATCATCACGATTATCTTTATCCTAAGTGTGCCTAGTTCATATATACTCAGGAATTGTATGTTCTACACTAAGTGAGCTTATGAGGTAATAAATGTTATTCCCATTCAAAAAAAAAAAAAGAGAACATTATGTTCTAAGGAATTAGTTTCTCTACTGAAAGCAAATCTGCGATGTGTAATCAGGGTGCAATTGAGAAGACTATAGAAACTCCATGCCATGAATGAAGAGAAGGGTGAGTACAAAGATGAAAACAAGGATAGAGGGAAAAATGAATTTTTGGGAGGTTCTCCATAGTTCTGTTGCCTTCCTTAGAATTCACAGATTCTGGAAGAGTGTGCTGTGTCCTCTCATCACAGTCTCATCAGTGATGGCACCATTATCTTGTTCACACAAAACCCACCTGAGGTAGGTTGCTAAGGCCATTGTCTGCTCAGTGAGCTCTGCTACAGATCCTAAGGCATTTTTGGGAAGGGCTCCTCTGAGACTTCCTTGAGATCCCAGGAAGAAGAGTAACCATTACTTAGTGCACCAGAACTCTTAAAGGCATCTGTATTTAGAAGAACCAGGTTAAGTGTGCTCTTTGTGAGAGAAAGAAATGAATAGAACAAAATGCCTCATCTCTATCCACCCAACTGCCTTTGCTCTGTATGGGCTGGTTGTGTTCCCTAAAAAATAAATTTAAGTCCTAATGCCATGAAAGTCATTTTATAGAAAATGGAGTCTTTTCTTTACACAATTAATTACCTGCAATGAGAATATTATTAGTCTGGGGTGAACCATGAATCAAATAACTAGTGTCCTTGTGAAATAAGGAGAGGACACACTAGAGGGTAGATGATCTGAGGGTATAGAAACAGAGATTAGAGTGAAATGCATGTAGGTGAAAGGATAGATGTACTCTGTCCCCTATTTTTTTCCCCTAACCTCTTCTTTTGAGATATCTCAAATCAGACCCACCCTCACCTGGGATGGGTTGGGCTATTTTAAATAAAGAACAAGAGAGGCTGCCTGGAGGAAGGCAGTGGGGGAGCAGCAAAAGGCAGAGAGCAAATAAGGGACATGAAGAAAGACAGCAAGGGAGAAGACAGAGTTCCCAAGAGAAACACATAAAGTAGGCAGACATGGTGTAGAGAAGGGGTCTCAAACTCAATTTACCTGGGGTAATCAGGAGGCAAAGTTGGGGTGAGGCAGGGCCATATAAGGGATTCCACAAAAAAAGTCCTCAAACATCATTATTAACAGTTTTAATTATTTCTTCTGAACATGAATAGAGCATTGAGTGAAGATCATGAACAGTTCTTCTGAACATGGCATCTTTTGCCTATTCCTTGCTGCCAAAGACTTGACAGTGCTTCTTTTCACAAATCTGAACCACATTTGGCTTTAGAGAGGAAGCAGTTGAGACCCTCATTATGGTTTGAAGATGATCCTCATTAAGTCTAGACCTGTACTTTGACTTATTGAAGTTCAATGTGGAGAATAAAATTTCCCACAAATATGTACTCCCAAAAAGGCACATGGTGCGCTTGAACTTTCGGGAAATCTCAGGGAAGCTGGGGGCAATTTTCTCAAAAATTGCCCATGCATGTCTACTTTTCCACTAATCTCCCTGAACTTGGCTTTGAGATCAGAGTTGCATTGCAGGTCAATGAGCTCCATATGAAGCACAGTAGGGGCATCTTGCACAACAAAGGAAAAGGGGTCCACAAAAATTTGGAAAGTGGCTCTGTGCTTTTTGAAGTCTGCAAATCTGTGATCAAATTCCTTCTCTAGCTTAAAAATAGCATTAACACAAGTTTTGTGGAGAGTGCTCTCATGTTGTCATAGGCAGCACTGATAAGCTGCCCCAGGCCTTGTAACATCTTGTTTAGTACATTCAGCTTATGTGTGATGTCAATAAGAAAAGCTTAAGTCCATGAGCCATTTGTGATAACTCAACTCAGAAACAGCATTCCCATCCTTCTCCATGATGGTGTTCACTTCTTCTCTCAACTCAAAAAAATCTTTTCAGGACATTTCCCCTGATGAGCCAATGCACCTTGGTGAAATAGAGCACATCTCCATATTCTGACTCCATTTCCTCTAAAAAAGCATGGAATCTCCTGTGCTTTAAGCCCCTGGATCTGATTTGGTTGATGCATTTCACAACAACAGACATCACATTGTCATACGGCAGGCATTTACTGCAAAGGGCCTGCTGATGGATAATGCAGTGAAGAGCAATGGCCTTCTCTACACCCTCCTCTTAAAGTTTTTTTTGAACAGTGCCATCAGTCCATTTTTCCTCTCTGTCATTGATGGTACTCCATCGATTATTATTCCAACAAACCTCTTCCATGGCAAACCTGCATTCTCAAATGCATCACACAGATGCCGAAATATCTCATTAGTGGTGGTCTGGCCACGCATTGGAATTATTGTGAGCAGCTCCTCTGTCAATTCAAAATTGCAATCAACACCACAGACATAAATTGTGAGCTGTGCAGTGTCTGTTATATCTGTGCCCTCGTCAAAAGCAACTGAGTATGCATCAAAACATTTGGCTTTCTCACACAGTTGATGATAAATGTCACTTGACAAGTCAGAAATGTGCTTTGCCACAGTGTTGGCAGAAAGGCTGATTTTGCTAAACTGACCTTTCTTTTCTGGACAGATAATACTTGCAGCCTGTAACATGCATTTTTTTAAAACAAACTCTCCTTCTCTGAATGGTTTCCCTGCCTTAGCAATCATCTCACTAACCATGTAACTAGCTTTGATTGATGCAACACTCTTTGGTTGCTTTCTTGAAGAAATCTTGTTGCCTCATTAGACATGCTTTAAGACTGACAACCTGCTTGGCTCTCTCATTTCCTTGATATTTTGCACATTCCTCAGCATGTTTAGTTGAATAATGGCGTTTCAAGTTGTATTCCTTGTGCACTGCAACTTTCTCTGAGCAAATAAGACATGTGGGGGTGCCCCTGTGCTCAACAAAGAAATACTGTGTCTCTCACTTTTCCTGAAATTGTCTGTGCTAGTCATCAATCTTTCTCTTCACTGAAGGCTTTGATGAAGTCATGATGAAAGTATGACAATATTTGATTCTGTAATAAACTTCTCTCCCTTCTCTCCCTTAGGCCTCCGATAATGCAAGGTACAGTGGGCAGGAGCAGCGGAAATGATGTCTGCGCTAGGTGCAAAGTATTCACGATTATTCACTGACCGAATAATT
The DNA here is from genome assembly GCF_024139225.1 of Suncus etruscus. NCBI lineage: Eukaryota > Metazoa > Chordata > Mammalia > Eulipotyphla > Soricidae > Suncus > Suncus etruscus. The sequence goes on from NC_064848.1 coordinate 78,047,576, forward strand.
GCAATAAAAATCACATTAGTACGAAAAAAATTGCATTAAACATTTGCATACCCTGAACAGTATGCAAATGTTTAATGCGATTTTTTTTACTAATGCGATTTTTATTGCGAATATTCGGTAAGCGAATAATCGTGAATACTGTGATATTTGAAGGCTGGCCATGGGCCACAAAATGTTGTACAGAGGGCCACAAACGGCCCTCGGGCTGCGAGTTTGAGACCCCTGTTGTAGAAACTCATGGCAGAGAAAAGTCATGAGGGAATAAAGCAAACTGACTCCGTTGAAACTTTAACTGACTGCTTGTGAATTATTTCTCTGCTATTACCCCTCTTCATCAAACCTGTTCGCCTGAGGGGTTAGAAACATGGTGCCTAGAGGACACTGAACTATCTGGAGCTTAGAGAAGATGAGCAAGGATTCTCCCTTGGTACCTTTGGAGGGAATCGAGGCCCTCTGATAGCTATAATTTTTTTGGTTGTTTTTTTCAGACCACATTCAGCAATGCTCGAATTTACTCCTGGCTCTACTCAGGCTTTACTTCTGGTTCTCTCAGGCTTTACTTCTGGCAGGTGCTAGGAACCCTGTGAGATGCTGGGGATTGAACTCAGGTTGGCTGTGTGAAAAGTAAGTTCCCTAGCCACTATATTATCACTTCAGCCTCTGATAGCTACATTTTGGACTCTACTCTAAAAATGTAAAAAATCAACCAATCAAACAAAAACTAAGACAACCAAAACGGTTCTGATGTTTTTAGCCACCCCATTTGTTGTGCGGTACAAGGAAACCAGAGACACCATTTTTCTTTTCTTCCTGCTTTTTATCTTTTTTTTTACTTTTCGTTATTCTTTTTTAATATCTTTATTTAAACACAGTATTTACAAATATGATTGTAGTTGGATTCCAGTCATGTAAAGTACACCCCCTTCACCAGTACAACATTCTCATCATCAATGTCCCATATCTCTCTCCTCCACACCCCACCACTACCTGTACTCTAGACAGGCTTTATACTTCCCTCATTGATTCACATTGTTATGATAGTTCTCGGTGTATTTATTTCTTTAACTGCACTCACAACTCTTTGTGGTGAGCTTCATGTCGTGAGCTGGACCTTCCATCCCACTTCTCTTTGTCTCTGAGGATTATAGCAAAAATATCTTTTGATTTTCTTAAGACCCATAGATGAGTGAGACTATGCTGTATCTATCTCTCTCCCTCTGCTAATTTCACTCAGCACAATATATTCCATGTACATCCATGTATAGGAAAATTTTATGACTTCATCTCTCCTGATGGCTGCATAATATTCCATTGTGTATATGTACCACAGTTTCTTGGTTATTTCCAGAGTTTGGCTATTGTAAATAGCTCTGTAATGAATATAGGTGTGAGGAAGTGATTTTTGTATTGTACTTTTGTGTATTTGTATTTTTGTGTTCCTAGGGTATATCCCTAGGAGTGGTATAGCTTTATGTCTTTCAAAATATCTTACTACACTGTAACCATCTGTTGATACTTTCTTACCAATGTCCACTTTGTCCCCCACCCACTTTAATCCCCTCTCTGATAACCTTTGCTCTGTGATCTGAGTCATCAGTCATTTATATTTGGACATTGTTCTCTTTCTTTCCATCTCTGTATTCCCATATGAGTGTTATCCTCGAATATTTGTCTTTTTCTTTATAGGACTCACCCTATTTCCTTCTATAGTATTTCTGCAGACAACTCTTCCTTATTCTATTTTTTGTTTAGTTTTTGTTTTTTGGGCCACATTCGTTGATGCTCAGGGGTTACTCCTGGTAAATCAGAAATCGCTCCTGGCTTTAGGGGACCATATGGGATGCTGGGAGATTCTACCATGGTTCATCCTAAGCAGATGCCTTACCTCTAGTGCCATCTCTCTGGCCGCCTCCTTGTTCTATATTTATATGATTGGGGGCCATATCTAGAAGTTCTCAAGCCTAAATCTCAGATTTGGGCTCTAGTGTGCTATCACTGGTGCTACTTAGGATTATGTGCATACATATATGGTCCTAAAGATTTGAATAAGGGCCAGTACATTGCAAGGTCAGCATCTTAAACCCTGTACTATCTCTTTTGACCAGATTTAATTTATTTGCATTTATCTGAAAATAAGTGGTACAGAGAAAATATTTTTGCCTGTTGACTAGGTAAATGTTTTAAAGTATTCTTTTCTTCTTTAGGTAACATTATTTGTATTTCTTTTTTAAAATTAATATCTATATTTAAACACCTTGATTACAAACATGATTGTGGTTGGGTTTTAGTCATGTAAAGAACACCACCCACCACCAGTGCAACATTCCCATCACCAATGTCCCAAATCTCCCTCCTCCGCACCCCACACTACTTCCCTCATTCATTCACATTGTTAAGATAGTTCTCAATGTAGTAGTTATTTCCTCTAACTACACTCATCACTCTGTGGTGAGCTTCATGAAGTGAGCTGGAACTTCTATTCCTCATCTTTTTGTCTCTGAAAATTATTTCAAAATGTATATTCCTATACATACATGTATAGGAAATTTCATGACTTCATATCTCCTGACAGCTGCAAAATATTCCATTGTGTATATGTACCACAATTTTCTTAGCCATTCATTTGTTGAAGGGCATCTTAGTTGTTTCCAGAGTCTGGCTATGATAAATAGTGTTGCAATGAATATAGGTGTAAGGAAGAGATTTTTGTATTGTATTTTTGTGTTCCTAGGGTATATCCCTAGGGAGCTCAATTTTCAGTTTTTGGAGGACTCTCCATAATGCTTTCCATAAAGGTTGGACTAGACAGCATTCCCACCAGCAGTGGATAAGAGTTCCTTTCTCTCCACATCCCCACCAGCTCTGCTTGTTCTCATTCTTTGTGATGTGTGTCAATCTCTGTGGTTTGAGATGGTACCTCATAGTTGTTTAGATTTGCATCTTCCTGATGATTCGTGATGTGGAACATTTTTTTCATGTGCCTTTTGACTGTATTTATTTTTACAATATCGAGAGCAACATCTCCACTTCATATGTTCTTTTTATCTCTTTCATTAATTTTTTATTCTTAATTATGAAAACAAAGATGCAAAGAAAGAGGACAAGATGGGGCCGGGAAGGTGGCGCTAGAGGTACGATGTCTGCCTCGCAAGTGCTAGAGTAAGACAGACTGCGGTTCGATCAGCCGGTGTCCCATATGGTACCCCCAAACCAGGAGTGATTTCTGAGAGCATAGCCAGGAGTAACCTCTGAGCATCAAAAGGGTGTGACCCAAAAACCAAAAAAAAAGAGGACAAGGTAAAGTTACAGTGGAAAGACAATCGCCCATAAACAGAATTCTCAGTAGTCCCATTGCTGGTATCTTAACTTTGAACTTTCAAAGAACATTAAGAAAAAATAAAAACAGAACCCATGTAAAATTACTTTGTCCCTCAAGTCCCCAGATTATAGTACATAATATTTCTTAGCAGCACACAAAGCAATCTAAAGACATAAAACTTATGTAACTCCTTAAACATTGAAGGCAAAGTACTTTTTTACATTTCCATGCACATGCATATTAGTTTAAGTTAACCTCAAAAGTTTAAGTGGGTTGTTTTTCTTAAGGATTAGAGTCAAAGGAGCACAGTAAAAACGATGTTAGAGTTAGAGTTATTGTTTGCATAGGCCCACCGAAATATGAGGGACATGGAAAGGAAAAGCTTTGTCCTAAATACAAGGAGACCCTACCCTGAAGTTTCCTGGCATAAGACCAACTCTAGGCTCCAGGTAAACTGATTGTCCAATCCAGGTCATTGTCTGTAGTGCCAATACTTTTATTTTTCACACAGTCTCTATTGTTGGTATCATGTTTCTGTAGTAAAGATTCTGGAATCTGCATATCCTACATTGCAGTCAGGATGGTGCAGAGTGTCCTCTCGTTTTACCTCACAATTAAAAGGCAATGCAGAGAACCCTGTCCTGTAAGCAGGTCGTTGTTGTTGTCAAGTCTTCTTAGTGTTAAGGGAAGTCTCTTTTGAGCAGATTGATGTCAGAGCAGTGGTAGACTGTCTGTATTTTTTTTTTTTTTGTTAAATTGTCTGTCCATTTATTCTTCCAATTTTTTATGGGGTTAGATGATTTTTTTTTGTAAAGTTCTGTCAGTGCCTTGTATATTTTGTAGATTAGCCCCTTATCTGATGGGTATTGGGTGAATAGTTTCTCCCACTCAGTGGGTGGCTCTTGTATCCTGGGCACTATTTCCTTTGAGGTGCAGAAGCTTCTCAGCTTAATATATTCCCATTTGTTAATTCCTGCTTTCACTTGTTTGAGAGTGCTGTTTCCTTCTTGAAGATGCCTTTAGTCTCAAAGTCATGGAGTGTTTTATCTACGTGTTGTTCTATATACCTTATGGTATCAGGTCTGATATCAAGGTCTTTAATCCATTTGGATTTTACCTTTATACATGATATTAGCTGGGGGTCTAAAATCAATTTTTTTGTAAGAGGATAGCCAGTTGTGCCAACACCAGTTGTTGAGGAGGCTTTCCTTGTTCCATTTAGGATTTCTTGCTCCTTTATAAAAAAAATAGGTGATTGTATGTCTGGAGAACATTCTCTGAGTAGTCAAGCTGATCTGAGGGTCTGTCTTTATTACAATACCATGCTGTTTTGAAAACTATTGCTTTGTAATACAGAATAAGTTGGGGGAAAGTATTGCCTCTCATATTTCTTTTCCCAACCATTGCTTTAGTTATTCGAAGGTGTTTATTGTTCCAAATGAATTTCAACAGTGTTTGATCTACTTCTTTGAAGAATGTCATGGGTATCTTTAGAGGGATTGCAATAAATCTGTATAATTCTTTGGGGAGTATTATCATTTTAATGATGTTAATCCTGCCAATCCATGAGCAGGGTATGTGTTTCCATTTCCGTGTATCCTCTTTTTATTTCTTGGAGCAGGGTTTTATAGTTTTTTTTTTTTGTATAGGTCCTTCATGTCTTTGGTCAAGTTGACTCCAAGATATTTGAGTTTGTGTGGCACTATTGTGAATGGGTTTTTTTTTTCCTTAATGTCAATTTCTTCCCTATCATTATTGGTGTATAAAAAGGCCATTGATTTCTGTGTGTTAATTTTGTAGCCTGGCACATTGCTATATAAATTTATTATTTCTAGAAGCTTTTTGGTAGATTTTTTTAGGTTTTTTTTAAGTAGAGTATCATGTCTTCTGCAAACAGTGAGAGCTTGACTTCTTCCTTTCCTATCTGGATTCCCTTGATATCTTTTTCTTGCCTAATCGCTATAGCAAGTACTTCCAGTACTATATTGAATAGGAATGGTGAGAGAGGGCAGCCTTGCCTTGTACCAGAATTTAGAGGAAAGGCTTTTAATTTTACTCCATTGAAGATAATATTTGACATTTTATTGGCCTGTGGTGGAATTGGCCTGTAATTTTCTTTTTGACAGCATCTCTGTCTAGCTTTGATATCAAGGTGGTGTGGCTTCATAAAAGCTATTTGGATGTGTTCCTGTTTTTTCAATTTCATGAAAGGGCCTGGACAGGCTTGCTAGTAGTTCTTCTGGAAAGATTTGAAAGAATTCACTAGTGAATATATCAAGGTCTGGGCTTTTGTTTTTGATCAGACATTTGATTACTGTTTTAATTTTCTCAGTGGTGATGTGGGTGTTTAGATATTCTACATACTCCTTATTCAACTGTGGAAGATTATGAGTCCAGGAATTTATTTATTTTTCCAGATTCTCATATTTGGTGGCATAGAGTTTCTCAAAGTAATCTCTACCCTTTGAATCCCTGCAATATCTGTAGTGACCTCCCCCTTTTAATTTCTAATACTGGTTATCAAGTTTCTCTCTCTTTCTTTATGAGTTTTGCCAGTGGTCTATCAATCTTGTTTATTTTTTCAAAGAACCAACTTCTGCTTTAGTTGATCTTTCTGATTGTTTTTTGGGTCTCCACTTCGTTAGTTTCTGCTCTCAGCTTTGTTATTTCCTTCTGTTTCCCTATTTTTGGTTCCTTTTGTTGATCATTTTCTAATTTTATAAGCTGCGTCATTAAGCTGTTTAGGCATGCCCCTTCTTCCTTTCTGATGTGTGCTTGCAAAGGTATAAATTTTCCTCTCAGGACCGCTTTTGCTGTGTCCCATAGTTTCTGATAGTTTGTGTCTTCATTGTGATTTGTTTCCAAGAAAGTTTTTATTTCCTCATTGATTTCATCTCAGACCCACTGGTTCAGTAGCAGGCTGTTTAATTTCCAGTTGTTAACGTTCTTCTTCTTCTGTGTCCCTTTGTAGTTCACATCTAATTTCAGAGCTTTGTGGTCAGCAAAGGCAGTCTGAAAAATTTCTATCCCTTTGATTTTATGAAGGTATGTTTTATGTGCCAGCATGTATGTGGTCTATCCTGGAGAATGACCCATGTACATTGGAGAAGAATGTGTATCTAGGTTTCTGAGGGTGGAGTGTCCTCTATATAGGCCTCTTTCTTCCATTTCTCTTTTCAGGTTTAGTATATTTTTGTTGGGTTTTAGTCTGGTTGACCTATCAAGTGTTGACTGGGTCATGTTGAGGTCTCCCACAATTATTGTGCTACTATTAATATCCTCTTTCAAGTTTGTCTATAATTGTATTAGATACTTTTCTGGTCTCTATTGTGTGCATATATATTTAGTAGTGTGATTTCTTCCTGTTGCACATATCCCCTGATTACAACGAAGTGTCCATCTTTGTTTCTTACAACTTTTCTGAGTTTAAAGTTTTTATTGTCTGATATTAATATGGCCACCTCAGCTTTTTTAAGGGTGTTGTGTACTTGGATGTTTTTTCTTTGATTTTGAGTCTATATTTGTTCTTACTATTCAGCTGTGTTTCTTGTAGGCAGCAGCTTGTGTATTCATTTTTTTGATACATTTAGCCACTCTGTGTCTCTTAACTGGTGCATTTAGTCCATTAATATTGAGGGAGATGATTGTCATGGGATTTAATGTCATCTTTGTGTATAAGTTTGGTGTGTCTGTTGGTCTGTTTTGTCTTAAAGTAGACCTTTTAGTTTTTCTTTAAGACTGTTTTTGCATTGGTAAATTTTCTGATCTGTTGCTTATCCGTGAAGCTATGTATCCTTTCTTCAAACCTGACCTTGGGTCGAGCTGGGTGCAGTATTCTAGGTGATGCAACTATTTTATTCATTCTTGTCACAATATCCCACCACTGTCTTCTGGCCTTGAAAGTTTACTGTGACATGTCTGCTATCAATCTTAAGGATGCTCTTTTGAATGTAATTTCTCTTTTTTATCTTGCTGCTTTCAGTATTCTATCTCTGTCTGTAGATTTGTCATTGTGACTAGGATGTGTCTTGGGGTGTTTTTCTTCAGGTCTCATTTAGCTGCTACTCTTCAGGCATGCAGGATTTGATCACATGTATTCTTTAGCTCTGGGAGTTTCTCTATGATGATGTCTTTGACTGTTGATTCTTTCTTGTTATCTCTTTCCTGGGCCTCTAGGACTACAATAATTCTTATATTGTTTCTGTGGAGTTTATCAAAGACTTCTATTTTTATCTGTTCACATTCCCTGAGTACTTTTTCCATTGTCTGATCATTTGCCTTAAGGTTCTTTTCCAATCTCTTCTGCTGGATGGAGTTGTTCTGCATTTTATCTTCCAGTTTACTGATTCTGTCCTCAGCTGCTGTTACCCTGTTGGAGAAGCTTTCCTTTGATGTTTTCAGTTCAGCTACCATGTTTTTCAGATCTGTTTTCTCAGTTAGCAGTTTTCTGATTTTTGTGTTTGTGCTCTGTTCAGCTAAAGATATGTTTTCTTTGATTTCCATGAGGATCCTCCATACTTCTATTCTAAACTCTTTATCTGAGCGATTAGTCTTACTATTCAGCTGGTTGGTATTTTTTGGGTCACCAGAGCTATCATCTTCATTCTCTGTGCATGGTGTTTGCCTGCGAGGTTTCTCCATTGTCATGCTTGTTATCTGATTTTTTTCTGCGTGTTATTGTGGGGTTTATTATTTAGAAAGAGCGTACAGCCATGAAGCGGAGTGGCCATTCTCTTATGGAGCCTCTAGGAGAGAGTTTTTGCTGGGACCTTCTTGGCCTTCTCAGGTGAGGTTCAGGAGACAGAAGAGTAGAGAAACATGCACAGGTGACAGCCCCCTCAGTCTCTCCCAGTTGATAATCTCACAGCTGGGGCAGATTGCTTCCACCTGTCTTCACAGACAAACGATCTGCCTTTCTCCTTGCTTTTTATCTTAAGATGTTACTTCTTCTGGCACTTGTGGCATTAGTGAAATTAGTCACTTCTAGTGACTTTTGCCTATGTCTATCTTACCTCCTTCTGCCCCCATGGAATATTTTTCACTCGATTTATTGATGAAGGAACTAAGAGCAGTAATTCATATAAAGTTAAGCAAATAATCCATGCTAGAGATTTTCCTTCAAGGCATCTTGTGATTCTTAAGGGTTTATTTTGTTTATTTTTTCTAATTTTTCTGAGATCTGCCCATATCAGTGATCATGTGTATATGTATCTACACAATCTTTGAGATGTAGTTTCTACCATTTTGGGGCTTATACTTCACATGAAGAAAGGATATTAATTCCTGGAACAATCCAGTTTGTGTGTATTGATGGGTCCAACAGTGAGCAGAGACTCAGACTGGCTTTGAGAAATGGCTCAACTCTGGTAAAAATGAAATGGAATGATGGTGAACAGAAATTTATGTAGATCAATAACAAAATGATGTTAAAGGCATTAATTATAGCAGGTTATTGGATATGCTGCCAGGAGCTGCTTAAAATTTTGAAGTGCCTAGAGAAGGACATTTTGTGCAGAATCACTGAGCTTGACTGTCTCTTTAAGTAAAGAATAGAGGACACATACCTGGAATGTTTATGATGCCAGTTTAGTCCCTGGCACTGCATAGTTTCTTAAGCATCATTGATGGTAGCCCTGGTAATCTGGCCCTTTTTCAACAATAACAAAATAACATAATTTATTTAGGACACTACTTTCTCAGGAAATTTATTGGGACACCAATTCCTAAGAACTTGGTTAACTCAACTACATGGAAAAATAATGAGTTTGCTTCTATTTTTGAACCACACCTGTTGATACTAAGAAGGCTCAGTGCTCAGGGGCAATGGAGTGCTTGGTATTTTATGCACCTTGCATGCATTCCTTCTAATTGACTCTTTCTTTAACCCATATCTGACAAATAATCACTGAGCCTGGTGAGTTCTCAGTCCTAGGGAGTTCCACTTAATGGCAGTTTCCCTTTGCAACTCTATTCTTTAAAATCAGGGAGGTTTAAGTCAGCCTCAGTCTTCTTTGTCTGTCAGTGAAATTTTCAGATGGTGCTGGTTGATGCTCAACTTGATGCTCCTTAATGGTCCCTCTTCTGTGTCAGTAGATCCTAAAGGGTAGGCTGGTATAGCAGAAAGAGTACATGAATAGAGGATGTGAGAAATCTGACTTTTCTTTCCAGAATGAACACTCACTCACTCATTCCAGGACCTGGGAAAATGTTTTGACTCTCTTTGGATTTCCATTATTGCAAAGACAATTGAGTTGCAAGGCAAGGCAGACTCTTTGAAAGAATGTGTGGGCCTGACTACCCAACTCCATTTTCTTTTTTTTAATATAATTTTTATTTTAATCATAGTGGCCTACATATCATTGACAATAATATTTTAGGTTCATATTAACATAAAATCAGGGGAATTCCCATCACCTAATTGTCCTCCCTCCACCTCTGTTCCCATCCTACCTCCCTTATCCTCCTCCCTTACCCCTGGGGCTGCCAGAATAAGTGGTCCCCTCTGTGCCTAGCTAACTACTTAGTGGTCCTACATCTGTTTGGTCTTGGTACCTCTCTTATTTCACACTCTAATTGAGAGGCAGGACTAGATAGTTCAAGTTATGTGGTTTTGTTTGAAAAAGAGAAAAGTAATAAACTGGGGAAAAAATCAAATACTCTGAAAATGGGCGGAGTCCTTCTGGAAGCTCTCATCCTAGGTTTGAGAGATGAAGGTGGAACATCTACTCCATATTCATCTTTAGGATAGAAACATTCCTTCTCTTCCTCTCCAGAGAGCCTTTCTCTCTTTCTCTGGACTTCTTTGTGAGACATTTCTTAGCACTGCCTGCATTCCATTTCTGGTGGTGAATTGATTTAGAAGATCTTTTGTTGATACGGAGCTTCAAAGACAATCAGAGCCTGCTGTTTATCTTCTTTCTCCCTTCCAAGCAAGGAGACACTGTTACAAAGGATAGAGGAAAAATATTAAAATATTAAAAATGCTTTTTAAAATTGACTTAGTAAAACTCATTAAGCCCCTTTGGAGATGCATATTATGTTGTGGGTAAGTAGCATGATTTGCACAGACTTTATACTCTGTTAAAAGTTAGTAGTGGTAAATCACAACATTCTGAGCCTGTAAACCAGGGATCTCAAACTCAATTTACCTGGGGGCTGCAGGAGGCAAAGTCATGGTGATCCTTGAGTGCAAAGTCAGTAGTAAGCCTTGAACATTAGAGGGTGTGACCCAAACAACTAAAACAAAACAAAACAAAACAAGATTCCTCTAGGGCAGGGCCACAAAATGCCCATTTGCGGCCCACGGGCTATAAGTTTGAGACCCCTGCTGTAAAGTATGTGTGAGTTTAAAAATGAAATGTGTCACAATATTATTTTTTCCAGATGTTTAATTTTATTTCTACATGCATTCATTGAGGACTTAAAATGTAGTGTATGCAGATAAGATATTTTGAGGAATTTATAAAATATCAAAAATGTTAAACAAATAGCTATAGTTTTTAGAGGTACAAGGTACCTTTAGATACTCACTATAGAGATTGTGTGTCTTTAGGATCACTCTGCAGGTGTAAGTATATAAAGATATGCCCCCTCTTCCCTTCCATTTTAGTTAATATATGCATTTTTGAATGAATCTATAAATAAGTGGATTTGTGTACTATATTTCTTATTGTTGCATACACCTGATATGTTAAGAGTGTTGGGGTGTTTTCTTGTGAACCTTAGCTTCATATTTCCCCATGCCATCATCCTATGCAGATATTTGTATTTACACTGATGCTGGTTGGAGTTTTGAAGAAAGCAAGTCATGAGATGTGGATGCTCTTGAATAAGATTGGAGAAAGTAGCATCCACTTTGGAGCATTTTATAACAGTTAAAATCATTAGGCTCTGACGATTCAGAAACTCTCCAGGATGAGATATGGAAGTGGGAGAAGTATACTCCTGATGAAGTAGATCGCTTGTAAAATGACTTTAGTTTACAACTCACCAAAATGTATGCCTTTGCCAGGTGGCTTTGCAACTCCTTCACTGTAGGGATGGAACCTAGTTTCCCATGTCTTGAATTTGAATTAATTCTATGATCATAATTGGGAAGTTGAATTAGGTGGGAATGATAGTGTTCCAGTTTGAGCTTAGACCCAAAGAGATTTGATTTGATGATCTTGACAACCATCATGTGAATGAGCTGGGCCAGGCAGCTCCATTGTGACTCAGTCCTGCCAGCAGTCAGCCAGATTTCAGAAACCAGTCAGTTACTCATATATGAATGAAACCCTCTCAGACCAGATGTCAGGAAGGCTGGCAGACTGCTGACCATATGAACAAACCCTGGCAAGATCAGTCAAACTGGTTCAGATCAGCAGAACCACATAGCTGAACTATGGACTTGTGAGCAATTAGTGCATCTTCTTTTAGGCTAAGCTTTAAGGTAGTTTGTAGATATTTAAAGCAAATAATCATACTAGAATTTCCAGCTAGTCATTTATATATGGGAATAAACTCAGCACTTCTGTCAAATAACTCATTCAATATCTCTGTCCTCATAGAACTTCAAAACGTTCCATATTACAACATAGCCTGCACCAGGGCTTAGGGAAGCTTCTTGTGTTCATGGCCTTTAACTCTAATGCAATGAATCTGTACAACAGGAATATTAAAATTAGGGACATAAGCATTTGGGCTGCAGTTCCGATTTTGGGGTGGGCATAACCTGAGATATTCAGGGTGTTACTCCTGGCTCTGCACTCAGAAGGAATTTAATTTTACTTAGGACACTTCCTAGACCCTTTCAATGATGCCTGAGACACTATGTCCCAGCTTGCTTTATAGAACTTTGCTAGTCCTTTTGAATACTGGTTTTCATTTTATGACAAGATAAATACAGAGATTTAGAAAGAGCATTTAGAAACTTGTATGACAACTTGACACTGCTATAGTATCCAGGAGTCTGATTTTCAGGCTGGTGTCCTTGAATAAGACAGACTTGTTCAAGTATTGTTAAACTTGTGTGATGAAACAGTGAAACAAACTGTGTATTAGGTAGGATCATGGGTAAGTTTGCAATAGACTGGAAATAAAAGAACAAAGATGAACAAAACTGGTCTTTTACTTTGAGAAGGCACCATCTGGAAAATTCTTAGCTTTCAAGGCTAAATTTGCTCTTCTGTGAAGTCTTAAAGGTACCTTATGACCCTTACATGACAAATTTTGAGTTGATATTTTTGATTTTGTTATAATACTGGTTTATTTTAATTAAGTTTTGGAAAATATTTTATTTATTTTTAATGATTGAGTTTCTGTGATTTACTTACTGCTAGTGACAATTTTTCATGCATACTACCTTGTGAATCTTTAAGTTCTACACACAAGAGAAGTCATTCTGTACCTATCTCTTCTTATTAAAAATATTCCAGGCCAGAGAAGTAGTACAGTGAGTAGTGCATTTGCCTTGCAGGTGGTCTAACCATGTTCGGCCCCTGGCATCCTGTATGGTCCCCTGAGCATACCAAGAGTGATTTATAAATGAAGAACCAGAAGTAACCCCTAAGTACTGCTGGGCATATCCCCCAAACAAAAATTATTGTTTTATTATAACACTGTAACTTACCAAGTTGCTCATAATACAGTTGCTTACAGCACTAAATGCTCTAACATCAATCCCACTGCCAATGTGACCATAATCTTCACCAGTTTCTCACCCACCTACACACCCACTCCCTTGTAGGCACAAACAAATTTACTTCATATTATTTGTTACAGTACAAAGGCTAATAGAATTATCAAAATTAATTAAAAGGGTCGACTGAAAATTGTTATATCTTTCAATGGTGTTACTAAAGTCAGTGTCTAAGGATCTATTGGGCTGTGGTAGGTACTAGTTGAGCCTTCTTTGCTACTGTTTAAGTTCACTGAGCTTGGTAGATTTCTACAAAACTTTCCTATCATATTTCCAGAGATACTACTGGGTTGATACTACTATGGAATTTTGAGGTGTTGTATGACCATTATTGTCCATACAGTTTAGGATCTATAGATCTATTTGGTGGCTTGGCAATTTGATAAGGTTAAGTGGAGCTATGATGTTTCTATTGGAGGGTGTCAAGTATGGCTATGGGATTCTGTGGCTTCAGGAGAAAGGTGAATCTTCTCCATTTCCATTTTGAGAATGCTCCAGAGGTATTAGCCCTGACCAGACTACCTGAGGAGAGTCAGCAGCTGATCATTTTTTTTGGAACTCGGTAGTGGATCTGGACTATTTTTCTCCCAGGCAAGATGAATTTCTTATTGTGGTCTGTACAGTTGAATTATCTCTGGGCATTCTTTCTTCCACATCCCAAAATGTGCACATAAAGTTCATTAATATGGTTTAATTGTTCTAGTTTAAGAGGATGTGTGTGAGTATGCCCTGTGATGGCAGGGCTCCTGCTTCAAAGTTGGTTCTGACTTGAGCCCTGATTAGTAAGGAAAGATTCTAGTGAACCAATTTCTGAACTTGAATAAAAAAATTGAAAAGTAAAGCAATACATCTTTTGTTTTCTGTTAGCATTGCTTGGAATCTCTACATAGTAATTTGGTGATGCTTTTGTGGCCAGAAATTCTCTGTAGGGACTTAACTCTTGTTCAATCTATTATCTTATGTTAAAATTAGTTTCCTTCTGTGTGATTTTTCTTAAAGTTACAATTTCCGAAAAATCTATTGACGACCTTGAGTATTAACTGTATTTATTAATAAAATTGTTTTCATATGCTACAGTTCCTAGTCTGCCTTTGATTTCAACTGTAAGATATGAGCAATATTGATTTGCTAAGATTTGTGCATGAAATGTAGAAAAAGCTTTGAAAAGGTTGTTCAGTGACTGACTTAAAAGAATAAAAAAAAATTCCCCAATCATAGAAACTTCTCTCTTTACTCTTTCCTCTCTATTGCACTTTCTTTGTTGAGTTGACATCTGAGTCATATTGCTTGTTTTGCTGAGATCTATTTTCATCAATAGGTTTTAGCCACAGAGCCAGGAAGGATTCAGGTCTTACCTTCTTAACTTTGACTCCACGATAGAAAATACTTTTTCTTTTAATTTTAGTATTGAAAACCCCAGAAAAGGACTGATTAATGTAGATATATCACATGATCACTTTGTGAATTGTGGGGTAAGGATTAGGATAGAACAGGTCTTCTAGAGTAGATGGATGGAAGAGAAAAGTCATCCTTTTAACAAGGAAAAGGCTGTTTCAGAGAAAAGGAAGTTCTGGGTAGATAAATAGTGGTTGTCTTCTACAATTGAGTAACATTGATCACCCATTAATTCTTATCTGGAGAGAAAGCCAGATGTCTCATTCATCTACTCTTGGTGTCCTCATCCACTACTACTCTTTCTGTTTAGGGTTATTATAGGCTCTTATCATCTTGATCATCATCATAGATACTTGGTGATCACCTGTTGTGTGTGCATAAACATGTATTTATGTATATAGGACCAGGTACTTCATATGATTTAGATATTATCTAATTTATTTACACAAAAGTCACATAAAATAAATTCTTTGCTATGTTATTTGGACTAGTAGTAAGATGACTTACTACCCAAAGTCATCTGCCTAAATAAAAGGTAGAGTTAAAATTTTAATTCTAGTTTCTCTAGTTTCAATGCTTGTCATCTTTGTTACCTCCCTGTTCCTTGTAATTTGTGTATTTTTATGATGAAAAATAATCTATCATGACTACTGAACTAAAAAACGTTTGACCTTTAGTCACAGCCATCAAAATACTCACCACTAGAACTACTTTGAATATAATTTATTAGTATTTTGGTTGATTGTCTTTGGGTCACATCCAGCTGTGATCAGGGCTTATTTCTGATTGTATTCAGGGAAAACACTTTGTGGGTTGGGGATTATTATGGACGTACCATAGGGATCAAATTCAAATTGGTTGAATGCAAGTGGCTTACCTGACTACTCTGGCCCCAGATTATAATTTATTATCATGTTTTATGAGACCACCAGCTTCAAGACTGGTGTTCAAAACTCTTAGAGCATATAATTCTAGCACAGCCTCTAGTACATATCTACAGATGGCCATGATTAGCCAACAGACAAGTCAAAAACACACTGATTATTGCTTGTTTATGGAAACAATTATAGTGTTAGTAAATAAATAAATAAATATATATTTTTGTTTGCTTGGAAAACCAAATTGAAGGAATACCATTAAAATGTGTCATTTTTTTGTTTGTTTGAAGAAAAGAAGAGCAATAAAATGGGGTAAAACTCAAATAAGCTGAAAAATGGGCGGAGTACTTCAAGGGGTTCTTGACCTCAGTTTGAGAGAGGAAAGGGAAAAAAGAAGTGAAACACCACAACCATACAAAAGAAAATATCAAATAAAAAAATCCAGTGAGCACTACAGCAATAAAGACAAGCACCACATAATAACCACAGTCCTGAAATAAAAACATAACAGAGCACAAAAAGGAAAAAAAAAATAAAGAAAAAGAAATAAAAAGAAATGGAAACAACTTCAATATCCAAACCAAGACAAAGAAATAAAAAATAGATAAATAAATAAAAAATAGAAGGGGAAATAATGGAGGGTATCAAGACCAAACAGTTATATGATCACTAAGTAGTAAACTAGACACAGAGGGGACCACTGATACTAGTAGCTGAGGTGTGAGGGTAGGGGATATGGGATGCAAGATGGGAATGGGGTGGAGGGAGGACAACTTTGGTGATGGGAATTCCCCTGATACATTGTTAATATGTACCTAAAATATTACTGTGAAAGATATGTAAGCCACTTTGATCAAAATAAAAATTATAAAAAATGTATAATTTTTATGAAGAATATTTTATATTTAGCCTAAGGGCATGAAACAGGATCTCATTTGGCTGACAAATATAGTACTAATAATGATAATACTAAATGATAAATCCATTGTGCCATGCTTCTTTTCCTTAAATAGTGGAATGCATAAAAAGAAACTAAATCAGTCTCACTTTATTTTACTATAAAAACTCATTGCAATTTTATATTATAATAAAATGCACATAATATAAAATGTAACTTGTTGCTATTTTTGAATGTTTCTTCTGTTATATTAAGTATTATATATTTATGTACAGGCATCCCCACCATTCAATTTACAGAACTCTTGAAAAACTGGAACTCTACACAATGATCTCTGGGAATCTGCCTGAGTAATTTACCATAGTTCCTCTTCCTAATCCCTAGAAGCCATCATTTTATTCTATCTTTCTGAGTTGTCTTTCTAAGAAACTTTATATTCTATGTGGAAATCAGGGAATGCACTATTGTGGTATTTGCTTGATTTGTGCGTGGCTTATTTAATTTAGCATAATTTCTTCATGTTCATCCATGTTTTTGCAAATGGCAGCATTTTCTTCTTTGGAAAGAATGAATAATATTTAAGAAAGATATGACCTGCTACATATCAATAAAACTTCCATAAAGGCCTGGGTTATTATTATTATTAAGACCTTATGACCTATTTATTGCACAGTAAGAATTATATATGTGTGCATACATATTTAATATTAAGAGTAACAATATTTTCTTAGAGTATGATGTACTTATTTTTTGGAGATGTGTCTTTTCACTTCACTTGTACTCCTTTATGTTTTTGGACATAGCTTCTTTTCTTTTCTTTCTTTCTTTTTTTTTTTTTTTTTTGAGTTAATTTGTGAATTGAGTGTATATGTTGGTTGTCAACCCTTTGACAAAGGTATGTTATACATATATTTTCTTTTTGTTTTTAGATAGTTCAGAGCTTTTTAGTTTAATAAATTTAGTTTGATAAGACTTAGTCTAATGAAAAATATTTGTTTAGTTTGGCTTTTATTTGTCTTGCCAATGAAGATGAATCACCAAAGTCACTTTAGAAACCAATATCATGTGTATTCTGCTTATTCTTTCCATGTATTTTTTATATATTTGGGTAAAATATGTGTCTTTAATACTTTTTGAATTAATATTTGTGCATGTTGTAAGATAGTGGTCTAATTTCATTCTTTTGCATCCACTGGCCAATTTTTTTAACTTGTACTGTAGAGGAGCCATACCTTTCTCCATTTTATACTTACAGTTCATTAAACAAAAGCACGAGTCTTGTATATATATACAATATATGTAACATATACATATATTTATATAATATTTAATTTATGCAAAATTTTATTTGTACTATCTCAGCTCTACTGGTATGAGTATTTACTTTTATTCTCATATGCACTTTTTAATTATTATATACTTGTAATGATAGAATAGTATATTTATATTTAGAGTATGTGATACATACCATCTTCTTTTCCTTAGAATTGCTTTGGCTATTTGAGGAATTTCATAGTTTTATTCAACATAAGTACTTTTTGTTTTATATTCTTGAACAATTCCATTGATATTATGGTCAGGAATGCATTGAATTTGTATAATGCTTCTAGAAGATGGCTATTTTAAGGGGGTGAATATTCTTATTTTTAAACATGGACTTTTCCACTTTCTTGTGTCTTTGCTTTTCTTTATTATACTATTTTTCAGTTTATAATTCTTTCACTCCCTTAATTTATTCCTAAGTACTTGACTCTTTTCAATATAATTTATTTTGTAGATTGCCACTTTACTCTATTGGCTCCTTATTTTTTTTTTGAGTCTTTTGGTTTCTAATGTATATTATTATGTCTGGAAGCAATGGTATTTTATGTATTTTCTTATGTGAATCTTTTTTACTTATTTTTAATGCCTAATTGCTGTGGTTAGGATTTAAAATAGTACGTTGGATAGAGTGGAGAAAAATATAGTAAAGGAAAAAGAGTAGATTTCTTTGTCTGGTGCCTGATCTTAGAGGAAAAGTTCTTAGTTTTTCTTTATTAAATATAATGTTTCTCACTTTTTATTTTGGGTAAGCCTGGTTATCCTCAGAATGGGTGCCAGGGATGGATTGAACGCAGCCATATGCAAGGCAAGTACTTTATCCACTCTATTATCTGTCAAGCTCTAAACTATAGGTCTATTACTCTATTATGTTTATTATGTTGAAATAAATTTCTCCTATTCCCATTTTGTTGAAATTGTAAATTGATATTAAGCTATGTCCAAAGCTTTCTCTGCATCTAATTATATAATCACGAGGTTTTTAATCCTACCTTTGTTGATGTTATGAATCACATTAATTGATTTGAGTATTTGTAATCTTCTTGCATCCCTGCAATTAATTCCACTGGGCCATTTAATGTTGTTGAATTCAGTTAACTAAGATTTCATTTAACATTCTTGCTCAATATTTATCAGAAACATTCACTTATAATATTCTCTTTTTTCCCCTTTATTTTCTCTTTCAAAAAACAAGGTTGCAGTAATTTCCTTTTCAAGTTCTATTTACTTATGTGTGTATATATATTTATTATTATTGTTGTTTTTTGGCCACAACCAGCAGTACTTAGTGGTTACTCCTGGTTCTGCACTCAGAAATCACTCATAGCAGGCTTGAGGGTCTATATGGGATGCCAGAAACTGAACCTGGGTCAGTCCCCAGATCGGCCACATGCAAGGCAAACATGCCGCTCTGCTATAGCTCCAGCCCTTCTTGGAGCATAAAGATTTCCTTAGCTGTCTATTATGTTCCTTTGTATTTCTGTGGTAGTCATTGTAACTTCTCTTCTTTAATTTGTTACCCTCTTGATTGGGTTATTCTATTTTCTTCCTTTGTGAGCCTAATCCTGTTTGTTCTTTCAAAAAGTCAGCTTTAGTTTCACTTATCTTTTGTGTTGTATTTTTGATCTTCATTTCACTTATTTTTCTTTATATTTATTATTTACTTTTATATACTTACTTGGAATTTGTTACTTTTCATATTTCTCTTGTTCTCTTCTTTTTTATATTTCTATTTTCTTTAGGTGTGATTTTAAAATTTTTTTAAATTCTTTTAAATTTTTAAAAAAATTTTAAGTTGAATCACTATGAGATACAGCTTCAAAGTTGTTCATGATTGAATTTCAGTCATACAATGTACAATGAACACCCTTCCTTTCACCAGTGCACATTTCCTAATGTTAAAATTTTTTAAGTAAAATTTTAAGTTTAATCACTGTGAGATATAGTTTCAAAGTTGTTCATGATTGAATTTTAGTCATGCAGTGTACAACAAACACACTTCCTTTCACCAGTGCACATTTTCTGACACTAATGTCCTAGTTTCACTCCCACTTCACCTCTGTCCTCATCCCTGCCTACATTTAAGACTGACATTTTTCTTTTTTCTATCTTTCTTTCTTTTTCACTCTTCTTTTCCTTTTAGACACAGTGATTTTGCATGTTGTTACTGAAGGGGTATCATGCATATAACATTATCTCCTTTCATTGGCATAGGTGGTTAGAATTTGAGTCTTATTTTTTCATGTAAGCTTTGCTATAAATTTCCCCCTTTTACTGCTTTTGTTATTTTCCATATGTGCCAGTAGCTTGCATTTTTATTTTACTTTATTTTCAGGAATTCTTTTTTTTTTTTTTACTTTTTTAATTTATTTTTTATATTTATTTTTATTCACTCTTTTAATATTATACTTTTAATTTACACATGGTTGAATATTTTTCATCTTTCTTTTTATGGCTAATTATAGTCTTTATAGCATTGCTTTCTTAAAGGATAATATTATTTCAATTCTCATGACTTTAACAGGACTTTTATTTGTCAGTTTGTCAATTCTATCCTGGGGAATGTTCCATGCACAGTGGAAATGAATGTGTATTTGACTTTAGGGTTGGAGAGTCTTGCATATGTCTATTAGACTCAAATCTTAAAATTTTATTTTCAATTTCTCATTTTGAAATTTGTTTCCTTGTTGATTTTCTGTCAAATGATCTTTATCTAATGGTGAAAGTAGGGTCTTCATGTCTCCTATGACCAGTGTGTTGTCAGTATCTCTTTTAGGTCTTTTATTAGTTACTTTTTATTTTGCCTTCCCATTTATTTGATGCCTACATATTAATGAGTATTAAGTCTTCTTAATATAGTGATCATTATTCAGTATATAATGTCTATTTTATTTAATTTATTTGAACTTTGTATTATCTGATATTAATATGGCTGTCCCTACCTTTTACAGGTTTCCATTTCCTCATATGATTGTTTCCAATTCCTTTACTTAGAGTTTGTGTTTAGCATTGATGTTTAAGTTCATATCATAAATCTGACTTAGTAATCATGAATTTCTTTATGTGCTGGTTTTATGAAAATATTTTAAGATTTTTTTTGGACCTAAGCATATTTTCTGGACCTGAGTGTATTTTTCTTTCTCAGGTTGGGGAAATTCTCAGCTTTCATTTTCTCAACTATTAGTTCTTCCCCTAGCTTTAATCTTCTTCTGAAAAATATAAGTAGTGTTATTTTTATGATGTCTCATAAAATTGAGCTACTTTTGTGTGTGTATTTAAAAAAACTCATTAACTAGATTTTTAATTCATTGATTATTGTTTGCATTTTCCCTATACTCCCATACTTTATAAAAGTTCTCATTTTATTAATTTTTTAAAATTTTGATTAGTTTTGGTTAGTTTATTGATTTCAGTTTAGTTTATTGTCTACAGTTTATCATCTGGGAGTTTAGAAATTCTGATGTCTACAAGGTACTCCCCAGAATTTTTTTTTATGCTTGTGAATTCCTGTTTCTTGATTTTGCCTGGTGCTATGGAGGACTTACATTGTAGCAGGCCTTGGCAATGATCTGGATTCATGATAACTCCAGACAAAGACTGTAGCTGTGAATTTTTGTGGCTTTGGATGATCACTTGAAATTTGTGATTATCAGTCCCCAATAGATGCTATTCCCAGGTATAAAACCTCTGAGGGTTCACAGATAGGGGTTATGGTATTGAAGTCTAGCTGTTTGGGGAGTGATTGTGGGTTTGTGGTCTTCAATGCCTAGTAGTAACTGTACAAGACATGAATAATGACCAGAAAATTTGTTTTTATTCGTGCCTGCCAGCAACTCACCAAAATGACTTGGATCCTGTCATATGATGTGGATACTTTGCAAGGCCAAAGGTATCAAATTTGGGGGCCAGGTAGGTGGCGCTGGAGGTAAGGTGTCTGCCTTGCAAGCGCTAGCCAAGGAAGGACCGCGGTTCGATCCCCCGGCGTCCCATATGGTCCCCCCAAGCCAGGGGCGATTTCTGAGCACATAGCCAGGAGTAACCCCTGAGCGTCAAACGGGTGTGGCCCAAAAACCAAAAAAAAAAAAAAAAAGGTATCAAATTTGAGCAGGTCTGAGTGAAGACCCATTGTGTTACAGTCACAATGGGCTCAAAAGGTCTATCCTTGACATTAGGATCTCAAGAGCTCAGAGGTCCATGTGTACCAGTATTACAAAGATCTGGGTAGTAACCAGAGGATTCAAGGTCTCCATTGTCTGGTAGTCTCTAAGAAACTCTGCTGTGGTTATACTCTGCTGACTTTTTTAGTAACTTGGTGGGGGTAGGCTGATTTGCAAAGAGGCTGGGGCCTAAGAAACAGAGCATGCCCTCAGGTTAGAGGAAGCTACAATAGATTTAGTGAAATCCTCTTGCTGACCTACTGCTTAGGAAGGCCTTAGGATGATTTCTGACTCCAAGTCTGTGGACTGATTGTTAGCAGTCAGAGATAAAGTGGGAGGAGCTGGATTTGTTTAAATGGGCATAAACAAATGACACTCAGCCCCCTGTTGCTCTTCTCTTAATTTAGGATGCATGTAGCTCTCCACAGTAAGTTGCCTTTAAGAAATATCAAAGAGGATATATGTCAGAGGATTTCTGGATTTTCTGACGAAATCTGCTAAGTAAGACTATAAAACAAAGAAGCAAAACCCAACCGAAATAAACTACTGTTTTCTACCCATTCTTTTATCTCTTAAAATAACGATCTCTTAACATCATAGAAGGAGGAAGGAAATAATTATGGAAAATTTCACTACAATTATCTTGCTCTTATTTTATTAGAAACTAGTGAGAACTTGTATATTCTATGTGGCCAGTGGTCAGTATTTGGAAGCAAATAGGTGAAAATACTTTTCCACCCTAGTACTTAGCTCCCCTGGCATTGAATGTCAATTGTTATCATTATCTTTACCATCAATATCAAAATAGGGATCAAGAGAAATATACTAACCTTTACAAACCATTGACAGAAGATTTGAGAATATTTTGATACTTTCCCTTAAAATAAGACCAATGAATGAGCTGATAAAGAAAATATAATGTCTTTTTGTACCTTGCAATCTTATTCATTTCTTAAAGGAAGGGAAGTCTTGTACTGATTAGAAAGAGATTCCATTATATTACAAATGCATTTTCTAATATGTTTCAAAATGTACTTACAAAGCTTTGTAAGTGTTCAATAGGCATTTTTTCAACATATCAGCATTAGACATGTATCTTGAGTCATTTCGATAAGTGGAGATGTACAGGTGTACAAGACACAATCCCTGTCATCACTGTCTAGTTGGGGTGACAGATCAGGAAAAGGACTATTGTAATGTATCAAGGACATTGTTAAGGAAAAGGTCAGCATGGGCTGAAGGAGCACATTGCAGACACAGCAACTAATTTCCTTGGGGTTGGAGGTAGAGTGGTGATGTCTAGACCAGGTGACATTTGAGTTGAAGATTTGAAATGTTACGAGAGTTTGCCTAATGGACAAAGGAAAAGGGCACTTCAAGTAAAAATCTGGTTTAAACAAAGGCATGGGAAAGGGGCATGAGAGAATATGCTGCTTATTGAAGTCTGTCTAGAGATCAATCTGATACAACTGGACTGCATGGTTGAGGGTAAAGTGTAGATTGGAATTGAAGAACTGTGGAGTTTTATATTCAGCACTAAGGATTATATCCTTTAGGCACTAGATTTATAGAAGTTATTCTATATGGTTTTATATACTTATATTTTTAGTTACTTATAAATAATGACACAAATATAT
This sequence comes from Suncus etruscus, assembly GCF_024139225.1. Lineage (NCBI taxonomy): Eukaryota > Metazoa > Chordata > Mammalia > Eulipotyphla > Soricidae > Suncus > Suncus etruscus. Next base: position 78,070,859 of record NC_064848.1, read on the forward strand.
TAAAATATTCTTTTGGGAGCCTTCCAAGCAGTATTCATGAGGCCCAACAACCCCGTCTGGCAATTCTAGACCAATCATGATGGCAGTTCAATGCAAGGGGCTGGTGGATGTGTTACTGCTTAGATTTTATGGTTCTGGTGATTAGCTCACCTCTACAGTGATGCTGATGGCCTCCAGAAAGTAGCTAATATTGCTCCCAGGTCTCCAGTGCTCTCTCCCTCTCTGGTGTGTGTATGTGTGAGTGCGTGTGTGTGTGTGTGTGTGTGTGTGTGTGTGTGTGTGTGTGTGTGTGTGCACTCCAAATATGATCAGGTAGGAATTTTTCAAAGAATATTGTAGTTGTCATTCAAGAGAGCGATTGGAAAGAATTGAGAACAGACACATTCCATGTAGGAAACTAATGCAATGATTTGGGAAATTAAAGAAATAAAGAAAGGGAGGGAGGGTCTTATTTCTAGTGCAAATCCCATTTTACTCACCTGTGATTAAGGGGCATATGAAGGAGAGAACTTACTTTTAGTTCTACTACCTCTTGATGTAAACCAACTAATCATAAAACTCACATCTAATATATTTCTACCAGTAGTTCATGAGGTTTTTCTCATACATGATTAAGAGAACCCCTGATTGCAATAATTTTACAAAATGGAAAGTTGGTGAAATAAAGGTGGGCTTTATACCTCAAACAGTATCTTTAGGCAAGTGCTATTTCCTTTGATTTATGAAGACTTCATCTGTGTGCTAGACAGTGAGAAACTAAGAATTTAGGAAGTCTCCTTTGAGTGTGTGTGTGTATTTGCTCCATTTTCTCTCCATGATCACCTATTCATTCTGTCAGTTTGGAAAATGAAATCTCAGTTGTCATCTGCTTGGGAGCAAAGCTCCTGATTACAAAGTTGAATTGACATCAGTTTTAAGATACAGATTTTAATTTAACTTATTGGGAGTACATTTCTCTGGTCTTTTTTGTCAGGTTTTCTATTCTAAAACAAACTTTTATATACATAGACTAATCACTTTCATAAATTGTTGTATGAGGAATTTAGGTTTTATTTATCAGATTACTCTGTATATATGCATATATATTTGTCTATGTTTTAGAAATTGTATTCAAGTTTTATGGAAGGAAAACTGAAAAATCTGACTTTTCAAAATCAAACCTAGACATTCCTGAATTACTTAATCTCTGGGTGCAAGGTGCAATGTTCAATAAATAAACCAAGATTTTTTTTCATAAATTGCAAAGTGTATCATGATTACTATTTTAGTTATTATTTTTAATGACATAATTTGTATATATTTCAAATGTCAATATAACTTTTGTAAAACTATCCTTCTGATAGTGGTTATAATGAATTCAGATTGGGCTCTGTTGTGTATGTAGTGTGTGTGTGTGTGTGTGTGTGTGTGTGTGTGTGTGTTATGAAGACATCCAAGAAATAAATAAATTTAGCTAGAAAACTGGTAGTCCGAAGAATGGGGCTCTTACTTTTTAAATTACCTAAATGCAGGCAACACCCCTGCCGCCCCCCCCACACGCACACACTCCCAACACCTGGTGGGCAAAGGTTCTGTATTCAGTCTTTTCCTTTCTTGGAGGAAGACAATATTCAGAGATTTTATCTAAACTTCTTTCATCACACATCCCTTTTTGAGATGTAAAGACCTAATAGGCTTTATTCAGATTACATATGAATAGATATTTGCCTTTGGGCACTACTCTTCCTTCCATGTTGATCGTCTCTGAACAATAAAACTATATTTGAAGGATAGCCAGGGCTTTCAGTCCATGATGCTAGGATCCCCCTCCTGACCCCATGCTTTTCTCTGTTATGTCTGTCTTGTTTTCTTAATCCTCTCAGTGCCCCTGCTGCAGGCCTGTTTACCCAGATTAGACTCGTGTGTGTGTGTGTGTGTGTGTGTGTGTGTGTGTGTGTGTGTGTGTGTTTTGCTGAGAATTAAACCAGGAGCCTCACACATGAAAGATATACAACGTATGTTCTCCTTGATGGAGCTCCATTCTTGGTCTAAATCTAATATCTTTTACAGGTAAATTCAAGTGAACCAATTCTTAGTAGAATAGATTACTTGCTTATATATGAATTTCTGAAAAATTTCTATTGTAGTTCCTGCCTTAAAGTGGCTTCCATTGAAAATTTATTATAAAAATGCAAAATTTTAAAGTGCTTGATTTTGCATTTTCTTTTAAAACATTTTTAAAGAACCATGAATGACAAAGTTATTAATAGTTGAGTTTTAGACATATAATATTTTATCACCAATCCCACCATCAGTGACAACTCCTAGTGTCCCATACTTTATCATCCCCACCACCTGCCAGCCACTGTGGCAGGCACATTTCAAAGTTTGATTGTTTCAGCTTATATCTCATGTTTTTGGTGGTGTTGCCTCTGTACTTTAGAGTTATAGCTATACTAGTCTCCTACATCATCAATATAGCAAAAGTCCTGACCTCTGTTTCCCATAACTATACTTTCTCATCTTCCTTCCTTTCCTCATCTATTTGCTTCTTCTCCCTCAACTTTAGAGTTAAGGGTAATTTAGGCATCCCCATCTACTATCTTACATTTTTCTCATCCAGTTATTTTATATACCACAGATAATAGAGATAATCCTGTGTTTTTTCTTCTTTTGGTTTTCTCAGCATGTTCTCTCACAATATCATTAGATATCTTACAAAACATAGTATCTTATCACTCAATAAAATATCTTCCAGCTCCAGCAAATTCTGGGAGATTGATGATTTTATTGTCCCTTTCAGATGCATAGTATCCTATTATGTATATATACCACATCTTCAGAATTCATTCATTTGTGGTTAGACTCTTAAGTTGATTCCATTTCTTAGTGTTGCATACAATGAATAGTCTGCAATAATAATGCAATGAATAGTGGTGTGCATATACCTTTTTTGAATGAATGTTTTTAAGTCCTGAAGGTAGATACCCAAAAGTGGGATTGCTGAATTATAAGACAGCTCAGTTTTCACAGTGCTAAACCAGTCAACATTCCCACCAGCAGAAGACGAGAATTTCTTTATTACCATATCCAAACTAGTAAAGATTGTTCCTACTATTAGGAACTGGTGTTTGATATCTCACTGGTGATCTTGTTTTTATTTTGATTTCTCTAATGATAAGTGATGTTGAGCACTTTTTCTTGTGTCTACTGGTGATCTTCTTGTCTTCCTCTGATAAGTATCTGTTCATTTCCTCTCCCAATTTCTGGATAGGGCATTTTTTGTTTTTTTTTGCTTTTGACACTTGTGAGTACTTTATAGTTCTTGGATATCAAGTCTTTATGTGATATGTTGAATGCAAATATTTTTATTATTTAATTAGTTGTCTTTAGCTCATGTTTGTTTTACCATACAGAAACTCTCGTTTGTTGTAGTCCCATTTACTTATTTTTATTTTGTTGTCTTTGCCAGTGGAATAAGATCATTGATGATTCCTTTGAAGTTCAAATCTTTGAATTTTCTGCTAATATTTTTATCTTTGAACTTTATAGTTTATTGTCAGATGTCAAGGACTTTGTTCCACTTTAAATTGACTTTTGTATAAGATGTGAGCTATGGATTGGGCTTTAATTTCTTACACGTACTTATCTAGGTTTCCTAGCACCATTTGTTGAAGAGGTTATCTTTATTCAGCTTCTGTATAAAACATGAACTGTCCCAATTTATGGAGTTTTGCATTTGGGTATTAGATTCTGACCCATTGATCAAAAAGTCTATTTTTATTCCAGAACCATGCAGTTTTGATATTTACAGCTTTATTATACTGCTCCAAATTAGGTAATAAAATACCTCCTCATTTCTCATTTTTTCAGGATGATATTGGCTATTCAGAGTTTCTCCTGATTTTACTTAAACTGTATTATTAAAGAATGTAATCTAAATTTGGATGGGGATTTCACTGAATCTGTATATTAGCTTAGGTAGGATAGTCATTTTAACAATATTGATTCTTCCAATCACCTAAATATGAAATAGTTTTCATTTCTGTTTCTTCTTTTAGCTCTTTTCTAAGTGATTTAAAGTTATCATGGTATAGACCTCATATTTTTTTGTTATGCTGACTTCTAGGTCCTTGATGTTTTGGGTTACTATTTTATGTGGGATAAACTCTTTGATCTATTTCTCTTCTGATTTCTTAATTATAATAATGCAACTGATTTTAATAGATTGATTTTGTAGCCATCTACTTGACTGTATTGGTTTTTTCATTTCTAGGATCTTGGTTGGTGGAACCTGTTTGGGTCTTCTATATATATTATCATGTCATCTGCAAGTAATGATAATCTGACTTCTTTTTCAATTTAAATTTTATTGTTTTATTATTAGGAATTTTACATATTAGGAATTCTAATACTGTATTAAATAATAGTAAAGAGAGTAAACATACTTACTTATGCCTGATCTCAAAGGAAATGCTTTCAGTTTTCACCATTAAGAATGATATAGGCAGGATGGGAATGATAGCACAGCTAGGAGGCCATTTGCCTTGCATATGGCCAACCTGGGCTCTATTCCTGGCATCCCATGTGTTTCCCTAAGCCTGCCATGAATAATTTCTGAGTGCAGAGCCAGGAGCACTGCCAGGTATGGCCTGAAAATAGAGACAAACAAACAAACAAAAGAACAGAATGATACTGACTGTGGGTTATTATAAATGGCCATTACAATCTTAAGTAAAATTCCATTCACTCCTCTTTTATTGAAAATTTTTAATGATGACTGGTTAATGGATCATGTTAAAATGTTCTCTGCATTGCTATGATTATATGGTTATTTCCTTTTATTAACGTGATTCATTTATTTGCATATGTTTGGCAAGTCTTATATTCCTACTGTGATTGGAGTATGTATATTCCTGGTATGCTACTGGATTTGAATAGCTAAGATTTTGTTAAAAATTTTGACATAGATGTTCATCAGGAATATTGTTCTGAAATTTTCTTTTCTAGAAAACTTTCTGCATTGGGTATTCGTGTAATGTTTATTTCATAGGTGCTAGAAATTATTCCTGTGTCATTGATATTTTATAAGAGCTTAAGGAGTAAAGGAAGTATATTTTCTCTGAAGGTTTGATAGTGAACTCACCAGAAATGATTGGGATCAGGAATTTAGTTCTTGCCAAGATTCTTGATTACTGTTTCAAATTCCTTACTTGTGATTCACCAATTTAGGTGTCCTTCTCTATTCTCATTCAACTTTGGAAGATTATAAAACTCTAACATTTTATCCATTTCTCCTGGGTTCTTCAACTTATGAGCATAAGCATTATTTATAGAAATTTTCATTATATTTTGAATTCTCAAGTGCCTGCTATAATTTCTCCCCTTTTATCTCTGATCAGATTTATTGGATTTATTTAATCTTTTTTCCTCATGAATCTAGCTAAAAACTTTTTTATTCTTTTTTGTTTGTTTGTTTGCTTTTAGTTTTTTGGCCACACCAGGTGATGCTCCAGAGTTACTCTTAGCTATGCACTCAGAAATTACTCCTGGCTTGGGGGGACCATATGGGACACTGCGGGATCGAACCATGGTCTGTCCTAGGCTAGCATGTTCAAGGCAGATGCCTTATGGCTCGCGCCATAGCTCTGGCCCCAAATTTCGTTTTATTCTTTTGAAGAACTATTTTCTGGTTTCATTAATTCTTTGAATTTCTTTTATGGTTTCTATCTTATTGATTTCTGCTCTCATTTTTACTATTACTTCCTTCTATTACATTTTAAATTCATTTTTTCCTTTCTTCTCCAGAATTTTGAGATATGTGTTTAAGTTGTTTATTTGGCCCTTTTCTTTTCTTTTCTTTTTTAATGTAGATCTGAATTATATGATCCCTCTCCCTTATATGGCTTTTGCTTTATCCCAATAGATTCTGATAGCTTGTATCCTCATTGTCATTAGTTTTAAGGAATCCTTCATTTATTCTTCGATTTCTTCGTTGTTCTTTTGCCATTTATTCAGCTTCCACATGTTGAAAGTTTTCTCTATCTTCATTCTATAGTTAATTTTTACTTTGATGACATTAAAATTTGAGAGGTTACTTTGTACAACTTCTGTATTCATAATTTTATAGTTATTTATATCTTTGAATTATGCTCTAATATATTAATTATCCTAGAGAATATACCATGCACAATAGAGAAGAATGTATATTCTTGTTTGGAAGAATATAATGTCCTGTATATATACACCAATCCCTATTTTTTTTACCTCCTTATCATTTAGGATCCTTGTCTGTTTACTGATATTTTGTCTGGTTGATCTATCTAATGGTGAAAGTCTCCCACTACTATTGTGTTTCTTTTAGTGTGCTTCTTTAAATTGGTTAGTGAAGTTTTATGAACTTTTCTGGGCCTTCATTTGGTGCATAAATGTTGATGATAGCATTTCTTAATCTATTCTTCCCTTCAACAATAAGTAGTGCCCGTCACTGTCACTAATTACCTTCTTTATATTGAATGTTGTTTGGTCTAATTTACTGATATTGCATTTCCAACTATTTCAGGTAAATTGATACTCACAATAACCTTGTGGATTAAAAGGGCCATCTTGTGCTCATCTGACAGATAAGGAACTGAAATTCAGAGAGGTAAAATTGTGTCTAAGCTCATATAATAAATGATCAGAGTAGTGCTTTGAGTTGCAGTGTTCTGACACCAAATTCCCATTTATTCCTGTTACACCTCCTTGATACATCATAATATTTATTGGCACTTTGTTTTCCATTCCTGTTTCTTTGTACCTATTTTCCTGCTATACTTTTATGTATACAATATACTTTTGTGCCTCATTGACCATATACTTAGTCTCTTGTTTTGGATAGTGAATTGGCAGCAGATATGATGGAAGCCATATCTAAACAACTTGTACCCAAATTTTTAGGGCTTTCTTCTGCAATTTGGTCTGGTTATTGCTATAATAACTACATGTCTTTACTTGTGATTATTTCCTGAACCTGGGTCTGAGTAAATACAGAATGTGCAGTTAAAAAGTGGAAACCAGAGGCACATACTTGAACAATCCTTATCCATGAAATGAGGGAAGGACCAATACGTGTTGTTGTATGCTACTACAAACCTTTTGTTATTATAGCAAACACTGACTAATAAGCTACCTCAGTTTTCAAAAGAAACAGTTTTGTTCTAACTGGACTTTGGGTCCAATTCCCATTCTTCTGTTGAGTACTTTGTTGATACTCAAATAAATGTTTGAGGATTAAGCCAATGATGGGTATTATCTGCCCAAGATGAAGCTTAGAAGATTCAACCATTCAATAAATATTTTGAAGAACAAAGAAATTCTAAATTTATATTTCAGTAGTTTTTTGTTGACTCTAGGAATATAAAATAAAATACTTAACACCAATGGGATTTTGGTGGATATAAACACCTCTAGGTAAAATGAAGTAGGTAGAATAGGGGGTTGAATATGGAGCCAAATTTGTCCAAAGATAAGAAGAGACATGGGGTAAAATTTAACCATGAAAGTACTGTCAGGATGTGAAGCAAAGCTTTGTAAATCACTAAAATAAGAACATTTTCTTAGAATTTTGTAGACAACATTTGTACCTTGTTAACTTTAGTCCCCATAATTGTAGTAATTTAAGGCACCAAATGTCAAACCACATTATCATTCCAGGGTACAGAAAATTGTCTTCAGAGGATTAAGTCTTGAATACTTTACCAAAGCTCTATCTCATCCATGCTCAAGGTGCACTCAGCATCATAATGACAATTGTTAGCTCTATTACAGAAAGGACAAATGTAACTGGAGCCACATTTATTTAAATCACATTTCTCTTCAGCACCAACACAATATCTGCATAGAGTAGAAACTACTTGAATATGCGTTGTATATATAATTTTAACATTTCCTCAGCTTACTTGAAGACTGATCATCTTTGATTGTCAGTTTTTGTTTGCAGTTCTTTCTCTTCATTGAAGATATATTTGCCCACTTTCTGGTGGGTTCCTGGAATACTCTTGCCTGTCTTTACTCAATTCCATTGCTCTGCTGTTACCCTTCACAGTTATTTTACTTTTTTTCCTCTTGCCTTTTGTCATCTATGGTACTATCCATACTGCCCCTACCAGATTTCACTAGAAAATTTGCTGACATTCAGATTGCTCACCCATCTTCATTAATCATTTTAACATAAGTCACAACTTTCTTTACCTCCTGTCCATATTTGACTTTCTTGGGGATTTCAATATCCCTGCTTTAAGTTGGTTTCACAGTTCTTCAACCTCTTAAAATCTGTGACCTTCATTCATATATCAAATTCACAAAGCCTCAGTAATGGTAGAATTTTAACCATTTAGTACAGGAAGTCTCTTTAGATATCAACTAATTCAATCTTTCATCATTATTTAGACAAGGTCACTGAAGAAAAGAATCTTTTCAAGAGAGTTAATGGCAGAGAACAGAATCTAGTTATCTATTTTTCTCATCTAGGATTCTTTCAGTTGCATCATCTTTTTTTCCTAGTAGACATCTCTCATCTTACCGTCGATATTAGTATGTAACCTTAATTGAGGTCACAGACCCATACAGATCACTACTACCAATTTGAATTAAATCATGTATTTACTTTCAGATTAGAGAATGAGTAAAATTTTTTATGCTTGGATTTTATTATTGTTTAATATATATAGAAAAAAACAAATACCCTATCCCAGTTTAAATCACTCCATATGATCTTCAAAAATAAGCTTTGATTCTACTTATACTTTAAAAATGTAATAAAGTTAAAATGTTTGTGAATGGGCCAGGTGAATAACCAGGTTCTGAGCTTGTAGACCAAAAGAAGAGACAAATTTGTAAAGAGTTAAATGAACTATAAGGCAGTAGATATGCAGAAGAAGGATATACTAGCATGAAACCCATTGTTGCCTTAAGAGGCCTGGAAAGATGCACCGTGTGATTTTTAAGTCAATTCCTAGGAGAAAATAGAAATTTTTTGATAATCGAGCTAGTGTTTGTGTTGGGAGAAATTTGGAGGGGGGATTAAGTAAGGATAAAAATTAACAAATGCTCATTGTGACCTTTTATTATGAAAAAGACAGGAAGTAAGGAGTCAGAGAACAAGAATCCTAATATGCTTTTGGTGGATAACTAAGTGCATCAATATATTTTTGCGTTTTGATTCTTGCCCCAGCTGTGCTCAGAGTTTTCTCTGGCTTTACTTTCATGAATCATGTTTAGAGATCTTGGGGACCATATGCTATGCCAGGTATCAAGCTTATGTCCTCAGGTATGTGCATAGCAAGTGCCTTACCCACCACTGTACAGTTTTTACTGTCCCAATGCATCCAATATGGTAAACAGTTTGGAACTTAAAAAAAGAAAAGAACTAGAACTAGTATATGATCTCCTTAATCTACTTCTGCATATTTATCTGAGTATATAAAAATTAATTTGGAAAAATAAACTCTTTACTAAGATTAGACTGAATTAATTTCAATGATCATCAGTGGAAGAATGGTTGAAGAAGATGTGCTGTATATGTATACAATAGGATACCATTCAGCTATGAAGAAAAATGATGAGGTCAGGAGATGGGTCAGTACCTGCTTTGCAAATCTGCTATCTCAAGTTTGGTCCCTAGTGCTGCTTGCATGTACAAAACATAGTTCTGGCGATTCTTCTCTTTGTGCCTGAAAACTTTCCTATCTGCTAGTTACTTTTGGCTTCAACTTGCAACTAGATGAGGGAAAGCACAACAGTGGAATAGGTTATATCCTATAGTTATGACCAAAACTAAAAATTTATGTAAGCATCTTGGTTAGTAGTGTGACTTTTTTTCTTTTTTTCATTTGGGCAACACACGGTAGCACTCAGGGTTTATTCTTGGCTCTGTGCTTAGAGATCACTACTTGGGGGAACATAGGGGATACAGAGGATGGGGCCTGTATCAGCTGCATGCATCGCAGGCTCCTTTCCTGTTATATATCTCTATAGCTTCCTGAATGACCATCTTGTGAGCATGTCTGTAAGCACCACAACTAATTATCACCTGTACAAGCACCAGAACTAAAGGGACAGTATCCCTGCAAGAAGAGTGAGTGACCTTTGGTGAGCATCACAACCAAATGTATGATCACCACGGCAAGTATACTGACATCCTCTTGTTGCAATATCAACAAATGAAATGGTAGAAATATGACATCTTTTAATTTATAACAACATAAATGGACTTTAGTGGTATAATGATAAGCAATGAACAAAAATAGATAGTATATAATTACTTTCATATACAAAATATTAAGGACCCCAAACAAGAAAATAACAAATAATCACAAATTAATATCTAGATACAGGGGAAATTTGGTGAAAAAACAGAAGGGATGATGTGAGAGGTGAGAGTGAAATGTCTTTGACAGTAGATGGAGACTACAGGTAGTTATTATGAAGAAGTAAATGTCGAATTAAAATATGTAATAGTTAACTTATATAATGTTAGTCACATACCTTCAAAGGGTTTACTGACTAAGAACTCATAGGTATTCATGGTGAGACCTCCTAGGGGGTTTAACTAAGAAGTTAGTGATGGAGTGGCCATCTCTTTCTAGATTTTTGACTTTGAAGAAGAAAGTAGTGGCAATTTGATAGAGATTTAGGAGTGCAGCTATGGGTGACAGCATTAAATTTAGAAAACACTCATATTTCTCAGTAGTGCAAGAAAGATCCAGTTGAGGAAGACTTGAACCATTATTGATGTGTGAATCAGATTAAAAACACTAAGAAAGTAGATGTCAGGAGCGAATACTAAAGCAGCTCTTTCTTGGATGTTGGAAGGAGAAGGCCAGGATAACGGTCTATAAAATGTTTATTGGTGTGGAATACAAAAGGACAAAGTAATCCAGACAGGTCATAAGATTTTTTTCATAAAATGATTTTCTCTGAAATGGAAAGGGATATGAAGAAAACAAGGGGCTTGATGGGTGTCACTAATTGAATTAGAGAAGGAACTGGTCACAGACAAGAGTGGCACTAGTGTAGAACACATTGAGGGCTTGTGTGCTTTTGAAGTTACAGAACTTAAATTTAAACTTAAATTTATCTTGGAAACATAATCAAAAGTTGACTCCCACTGAGTCCCATTTTGAGTAATTCTTTAGAATTACTTAATTAGGCTCTCTAATAAATCTTTTTGGTTGACTAGAGTTTTCTCCATGTAATGTCTAAGCATTTTATTCTTTCTTTATGTCTTGGATCAGCTATTCCAAATGCTTTCATGGCTTTATAAATCAGGATTTCCTAGGATAAGGATAATAGCATGAAATTCTCTGAATTCTCTGAGAAACCACAGTACATGTCTAGTAGTGATAGAGGGAAATGCCACATTCCTAATAAAAACAAAATACAGAAACCTCCATCTTGGCACTGTCATTAGAATTTCTTGTATGGGGAAGGCAATGGAATTAAGAAGCATCAGCCTATCCTTAAGATTTACCTTCCATTGGGTCTCATGGACTATTAGCACCACAATAAGGCCATCCTCCAATGTTTATCCCCGCCCCCTTGTGTTTAATAATTTCAGTAAGTATACAAGTAGAAGACACTCTCATGTATCCAGTAAAGTTGTTCAACAAGACTGGCTTGGAATTATCAATTAGGAAAGAAAGGAAAAATGCCCAGGATTTAGATCTTCATTTCATTTCAACCTTCATTTTAACTAAGATTATCACAGGGCTCCTGGCCTTTCTCACTGTTGATTCCTTCAAAGAGGGAATCCTTCATCCAACTACCTTCCAAATAACTACAGACATTTTTATTTTTTATTTCATATCCAGAGAAGGTAGTGAAACTCTTGTCTCCTACATTTCTCTGGCCCACTCTCTGGATGTTTCTTTTCTAAGGAAACATTATCTTTTATTGATGGCCTTACCCAATGGAACAGCCATTGAAAGAAAGGAGAAAAATAATGGGCCAAAAGTAGAGATTGTATTCCTTACAATATAGCCCAATAATGGAAAATAAGGATAACTTAATGCTGGGAATTTGTATAAATAAAGCAGAAATTTCATTGATTTAGGATGGGGAATATGTGTAAATAATATACTTTCGTGATACTGCTTTGACTTTTTTTCCGTATTTTCCCCTTGAGAATTAAAAGAGGCATATATTTTTTGGCTGGGGAATAAAACCCTAACCTGTGTTTATAGAAAACCTGTGCTTAGAAACCACTCCCACATTGATAGTGTGGGTTACACAGTTTAATAACTGGGCCTTCTATTCTTAGGCTCAGTGTAATTAGAGGCCACAAAGGTTATACCACTCAGTTCTCTAGTGTGGACATGCAGTACTGGGGATTGAATTCAGGGCCTTGTATATACCAGGCATGTGTCCCAGTCTTTTGAGCTATTACCAGGTTAATGCATTTGAATGCTATAAATCTTATGAGAGAAAACAAAAGAATCTTTTAAAATATTTATTATTAATAATACTATTAATAATATTATCATTATATTATTATGAATTTATTAGTTTTGAGATTACATTGTGCTGTGTTCAGAGTTTATTTCTGATTCTTCACTGAGGGATCATATCTGGAGTATTCAGGGTACAATAATTGTGATGGGGTACATTTCATAATACAGGGAAGCCTCCCAACCTGAACATGTGCCATGTGGACCCAACTTATTTTCCATGTGATTAGACAGTGACTGTCCAACCCAGAACCACAGATCCCAGATGTGGAACTGACATAGGTCCCAGCAACAGCAACAGGAACCAAATTCCTCCCTGGGAAATTCCTAATTCTGCTCTGGCCAACTCGCAACAGCTTTGATATGACACCCTGATATGAGGAAACAGCAACAACCTGATCTAAGAGAGGATTGCCCTATCTCATCACCTACCTGTCTGATGCAATCAGAAGACATGACATACTTTGCTCTATGCAAAAACCCAAATCGCTAACTACAGAAGACCGACCTTGACAAACATGAACTGGGCAGAACCCAATGAGGGCCCAATAAAAAAGATCCTATCTGAGGCTTCGGCCTAGGATTTGTATAAAAACCAAGATCTCTATTTCCAGAGGTCTGACTTCGACAACTGCAACTGAGCAGAACTCCTGGAACCATACTGAAAGACTATATCCTAGGTACTGTTCTAGGATCTGAGCAAAAACCAAGACCACTAATTACGGAAGACTGATTACAACAACCCAGACGAAACAGAACTTCTAGAACCTTAAAAAAAAAAAAAAAGAGCTCTCTCCTAGCCTTCGTCTTATGATCTATGCAATTAACAAGATCTCTACCTACAGAGATATCATCATCCACAACTGACCGGAAAGTTCCCTGGCACCATAAAAACAAACAAACAAACAAACAAACAAAAACCCCAACAACTCGGGATGTGAAAATGAGTGTGTATAGAGTATGTAGTTATTCCCATGGCAATATGCTTTAAGGAGTGAGAAATATTCTTGTTCTAATTTACCCAATATTTACTGTGCCTATGCAAAACAAAAACAAAAACAAAAAAAGAAAAAACACAAACCTTTTTAAGTAGTTGCTGGTTTGGGTTTTGTTGTTTTTAAATCTTTACACTCCTTGTTTTTAATTAATAATTTTTATTTTGACCAAAGTGGATTACAAATGATTTATAGTAGTATTTTAGGTACATAGTGACATTGAATCAGGGCATTCCCACCACCAATGTTATCCTCCCTCCACCCCTGTTATCAGCATGCATCCCATATTGCTTTTATTCACCCACTTTTGTTTTGTTTGTCCTGTTTTTTGTTTTCTTTTGTTTTGTTCTTTTTTTTTTCTTTTTATACTTTTGTTATTACTGCCCATTGTCTTTTTTCCCCTTTCTCCTTCTAAAGCAGTGCTTCTCAATTTTCTGTCATGCCCCTAGGAAGAAGAAACATTTTTCGTGCCCCCCCCCAAGGAACTGTAAATAGTATCTTTATTAAAAAAAAAAACTTTAACCTGCAAAACAAAAATATATAAAATAATTTGAGCTGACTTTTTAATCATAGGTGATGTCTGGATTAATGGCTACAATGAGCACGTTTTGCAATGCATAGCTTTTCGAAGTGGGGTTTGAAGCAGGACACTGCAACTCTCAGCTCCAGAGACATACAGAGACATAAACACGGGGCTTAGCTTGTTATGACAGTGTTTGCCGAGGTCAAACATGCCTCCCTTTACGGAGCCTCGCGCTCCCTCCCAGGGGGGCCACCCCACTATTTGAGAAACACTATTCTAAGGGAAATTTATAATACCTAGAACGATCCTTCCTAGTTTTTTTTCCTTTTGCTTTTGTCTTTGTTTTTGTTTTTTATTCCCGTATTTTTCCATATATACAGAACCATATTACTGGAATCATCTTGTTCAGCCTCACAATTTGAGGGGGAAAATGGATGGTACCATGTCCAGACAGTCAAGTGAACATTTAGTGGAAATAAAAAAGATCAGACTTGAACACCAAACTTAAACGACAACAGAATCAATATCCAATTTATAACAAGCTGTACAAGTGGGAAACATTTATGCTAGCATTATGGGGGGTATAGGAGGGAGAGATGGGATGCATGCTGGGAACAAGGGTGGAGAGAAGACAACACTAGAGGTGGGAATGCCCCTCATTCATTGTCACTATTTGCCTTAAATATTTCTGTGAAATAATTGTAATTCACTTTGACCACAATAAAATATATAATTGTTATGGGGTTGGAACATGGGTCATCCTTATACAAAGCATGTGTCTTAATGTCTCCAGTCCTGTGAAAATATTACAAAAATGTTAAACAATCCATGTAGTGCAGAGGAGCATAGGACTCTGCCTCCTAATATACAGTCCCTTTTCATGCCACCGGAGATCGAGCAGGTCTCAAGTTTGTGCTTATATATTCCTCTACCTTCTCAGAATCCTTTGGACATTGAAGAGACTGAGAGGTTCCATATTATTCCATATAGGAACCCATATAGTTTTCTAAAAATATTTTGAGGAAATAAATGAAGGAATCTAACTTCCTTGTTTTCATTAAATGCACTTAAATATACTAAAGATATGTACTATTGCAGGATATTGATATCATTATTACAGTGATCTTTTCTGTTCCTGGCTATTATTCCCATTAACATTATTTTGGTAACTACTACCTTACAGACACCAAGTTCCCATATGTTACATGAAGAGAATATTCTGTCCTATTCAAAATTATCAGTCTTTGGTGATTTCTATGTGTGTGTGTTTAATTTATTTTACTTTCATGATGGCCACACCCATCTGTGAAAGCTTGAGGGGTATTCCCCTTGAATGTTTTGGAGAAATTGTGGGCACACATAGCATTGGTTGGTTTATTTCTGGTTCTGTGCACAGGGGTAACTCAGTGTGGGCTTGGAGTGCCATAGTGGGTGCCAATGACGGAACCCAGGTTGGCTATGTGCAAGGCAAGTACCATACCTAGTATACTATTATTCTGGCACCCCACTCCCTTCATTATTGCTTGGAAGTGCAGGTCTTGTTCAGTGCTTGGGCTTGAACCAGTGGTGCTGCCGAGCAGGTGCGGAAGGTTGGGCATTAAGGCCACCTGGGGAGAGTGATGCCAGCATACAATAGGTTATTGGAAATCCACCTCTCCATTTGAACTAGCTCTGTGGCCCCTGTGTGTTGATATATAACATGCAAGCATTAGACATACTATGAGTGGCAGGAAGGGTGAAGAATTGAAGAATGTGAATATATTTAGTGGTTCGTGGTGATATTAAGTTGAGAATCACAAGATGTGTAACATGTAGTCTAACAGGTGGAATAGGGAGAGACACTACAAGAGTTCAACTTGGTTCTTAAAGGAATTGCAGGGAAGTGGATTTGGTTGGGTTATAGAGATGAAGGGTCATCCTATACCAGACCACCAAGAACCCTTTGGGAAAATGTGTCTGTCAACTGTGTTGCTAAACTTGTGTCACCAGGGAATCTAAATGGCATGCTTAGTTGAACAAGGCTCCAGACATACTGCCACTTGCTATCTATGGAATCATACGCTTCTGTAAATCACATGTTTTTTTCTCAGTTCTCATATAAACAGTATTAAGTCACTGCACATACATCATAAAACTAAAGTGAGGGTAAAAGAAGTTATTGCCTACTTGGAGAAGGGACTAAAAGTTTGCTGCTATTATCATTGTTATTATTACTCATTTATTACTGTCCTTTCTTTTTAACTGTTGTTTATTCTAAGTAAGAAGTAGAAAAATACAAAATGTGAACATTTTAGTTAAGAGACATATTTATTTTAAGCTTGGAGGAAACTATCACTTCTTTTGCTATCACTTTAGCTTTTCTAAACTATCACTTTGCTTTTCCCTTTTAAAGAGCTTGGATATACTCAGAGGGTGAGCAGAAAAATCTAAGGCTAAGTTTTTGGAATAAAATGTTGTAAACCATGAGAATAATGTGGGCTTGAGTCATTGGCAGTAGTAACACTTGGAGAGCTTTTCAGTGTGCATGGTGGTGTTTTGAACATTCATATGTCATTAATGTTCATAGAACTTTCCACTGTCTCACACTGGTTTGGAAAACATGAATTTACTCTTTGAGGTCATAGAGGTTCAAGCTGGCTGCTCACTAAATTTGTTTGAAAGTGAAAAAAAAATACTGTGCATCATGAAATACCTTCCTATACATTTCCTTAAATCTACTGGGGAAGATAGGTGAAATACAATCAGTATTGTCTAGAATCCAGCAAGTTTCCAGTAAGCACTAGAAGTTCCCTTGAAGGTTCCAAATATGTAGAGCGAGGTGGAAAATAATGGATTTAGGATTCTTAAAAAATTCTCTACCCCTCATTTCTTACTCACTTTGTTTCATAAAAGTATGGTTTCCATTTTGAAACCTCCTAATTTTGAGCATCAATAAATTGTTTTTAGCATACCTGCACCCAGTGATTTTCAAAATTAAGTATGATCTAGAATGTCAACTAAAGAATTGGGTGGGGAGGCAGAGGAGAAATGAAGCTGTGATAAGGGGAACTCATGAATGATCACAGGGCAGCATAAACATGCCTTTCTGTTACTTTCCATTCAGAAAAGTAGTTGGAAAGAAACAGTTTCAGTGTTCTGCCAGGCTGATCATTCCAAGACAAAACATGAATATCTCTTGAATTTCATACCTTCTCTCCATATCCTTTCTCCTTTTCCAACATTCTTTTCTTTTTTTGTTTTCCCCTTTCCTCTTTCTCGTTAGTCCTCCACCACCTTTGGTATTGTGTTTCATTCCATGAGTACCTCCTTGAATAAAGAACCACCATCTGGAAATGCTATGAAAGGAAGAACATTGCTTAAGTACAAAATATCTCATTTTTTTCTTAGGAGAAACAGTGACTAGTTTCCTGGAAGAAAAAAAACAAAAGCAGAACTGCACGTCCATTTCTTTGCAGAGTTGCAGATGAAGGTTACAGCTTTACAGATAATTTAGAAGCAACATGTTGGCTTGAAAAATAAATCACTTCTTCCTGGATGAAACTTAGCCTATCCCCCTCTATCATAATTATCGACATATTTAGATTGAAGTGATTGTGGAACTCATTGTCCTTAAAGATATTCAGGGACGTGACCACGAGCAACTCTGATGGAAAACGACGGAAAGCAATGCAGTTCATCATCACAGCCCCTGAAATGGCTGAGATATGCAAAAATGCTGGTTTGATCCAAAAGGTATAAATAGCCTGTAAGGGGAGGGGTGGAGAGGGAGAGCAGGGTTTGCAGACTGCTGTATTTGAGGAACAATTTGACAGAGACAGAGCAAGATGATGATAACTGAGAAAAAGGATAATTTGTCATGATTACCTCTTTCCCTCTTTCTCCCTAGAGAGAATAGTTTGTACCCATTGGAATTCATATGTGTATATGAAGAGGTGGGTGGGGGCTAGTATATTATAGCAAGGAACACACATCATTTTCTTCTTTTTTTGCTGGGTGTCATTTGGATGGCATCAGATTGTGAAGGTTCTACTAAAAGGATGTGGCACATTGATAGAATTCCTTTATCTTAGACATTTGACTAGGAATAACTTCTTTGTTAGTAAGTGACACTCCTTAGTGCAAACCCTTCCAGCTTTTATGATCACTCATGCTGTCATTAGGCAGTGTGGTCTGTTCCTCCAATTTTTGCCATGCATCTCCTTAAGCATTTGTCCTATCAATGCAAACCTTGATATTATAAACATTTTGAAGATAAATCTTGTCATTTTCATAGCAGACATTTGGAAGAACCTGCCTGCTTTCCCATTTACAATAATAGTCACTGATTTTAAAAATGTGATTATAAAATGAGCATATTCCTAATGTAGCAGTTTTGAAAATAGGAATAAAGAACAGTGAATAAATTAGAATCTTTAATTCCATCACCCTCATGTTCACATACTCAGAGGTTTACCCCATCGTAAGGCACTTTTGTCTGTTCCACCTTGTCCTGCTTTTGTGTCTTTGATTTTTATTACAAATTCCTTTTGGAAAATCCCATGGTTTCAGGAATTACACTGGTGAAATATGGTGGTAGTTTCTTGGTGCCAAAACTTAATGAGCCATAGGAATATATTGCAGGAAAATGACTCTGTTTGTCAGTAGAGGGGCACTCTAGAACAACAATTGCTGATTCCTGTCCTGTGGTAACATAATGCAACAGCAAGTCCCAATTTTCTGGCCATGGGTGGGTAACAGTGAGAGCCCAGGATGAGTGAAGAAAGTGGGCTGAAACCAGGGCTGCCAAGTTTAACAAATCAGAATGTGGGATGCCTAAATGTTTTCTGGGGCAAACTGAGATTTTTTTTAAAAAATACTTATAGTGGGGCCGGGCGGTGGCGCTGGAGGTAAGGTGCCTGCCTTGCCTGTGCTAGCCTAGGACTGACCGCGGCTCGATCCCCCGGCGTCCCATATGGTCCCCCAAGAAGCCAGGAGCAACTTCTGAGCGCATAGCCAGGAGTAACCCCTGAGCGTCACAGGGTGTGGCCCAAAAACAAAAAAAAAAATACTTATAGTTTATTGGATGTGAACACTTAGCTGTGTATTCTGTTTTGTATCTGGCCAGTGCTAGCAGAAAGGGTGGCTGAACTTCTAGTAATGAAATAGGTCTGGGAAGGTGAATTTGCCATAATTCAACTGGTTCATAGAAGCCCAGTTCATATTCATTTATGAATAGGCCACTTGTTCACATGGTCTGACCTTCTCTTTCACTCTGCCCTTAACCCATTACCTGAATATGTTGATTCTATCACCTTAAAACTCTTTGCATATCCTTTCCATCTCCACTGTTTAGGATTTATTATTTATTTCCACTGTTTATTTCTTTTTAGACTAGACTTTAATTTGTTCTCTTACAGTCTTTCTTTTATAATGCCTTTGAAAAATGTTCCAAAACATAAATTTA
Organism: Suncus etruscus; assembly: GCF_024139225.1. Taxonomy (NCBI): domain Eukaryota; kingdom Metazoa; phylum Chordata; class Mammalia; order Eulipotyphla; family Soricidae; genus Suncus; species Suncus etruscus. The sequence goes on from NC_064848.1 coordinate 78,090,287, forward strand.
GTCCAATTTGATCTCCTACTTAAAACCCTTCAACAAGTTCCCACTTCTTAGCATAAAGCTTAAATTTTAGAATACTGTTCAAACCATCCTGATAGGACTTTTGCTTTCCATTCCATCCTTTATCTTCTCTCCTTTATAATCATCCTCAAAGCCAGAAATCTCCTTAATAAAGATGTATCTTTGCTCACATATTAGCCTTAGTACACCTATTTTATTTTTAGTTTGACTCTATGTCACATCATGTTTAGGGCTTACTCCTGGCTTTATGCTCATGGATCACTCCTACTAGTGATCAGGGAACTATATGTGAGAATAATTTTGAGTCAGTTGTATGCAAAGCAAGGGTCTTACCTACTGTACTATCTCTTAGCCATATTGTACATTATTTTGTTCATTTTGAAAGACATTTAGTTCCTTCTTTACTAACTACTAGGGACTATGCCTACTGCTGAATCAACAGATGGAAGAAGACACACAGGTAGGTTCAGACATAGTCATAGGTAGGCACTTGAGCCTGAGTTGACTTACTAATGATTATCAGGAATTGGTGAAATACTATTTTCTTGCTCTACCCTGCCATTTTCAATTTTGAATAGAAGTAAATATGTAAGAAATGTCTTGGGTTTTGTTTGTTCCTTTTCTTTTACTTTTCTTAAAATATTATATTATAAAACACTAAAAACTTGAAATGTCTGCTGACAGTTATGTCCCACTGCGAGGGACAGAGGAAGCAGAAGTAGTGACTGGGGCAAATCAAGTGTTTAAATAGTAACTCATACTTGATTCCAGCTAACTGTTGCCATGAGGGGACTTCTAGGGAAGTCAGAAATGTGATGCCTGATGAAAAATCTGTATTGTTGATTAGTAATTAGCAACAACAGCACATCCATAAAACTAATTGAGTCGGTCAGAAGGCCTATTTCTGTGGATTTCCTCTTTTTCTTGTGGTCTTCCACTGTTGGTATCCCAATGGTTTCAAGCCTCTGCTTCACACATTCCATTCTGTTTACCTAGACAACTCTTGCTCACCCTTTAGGTGTCAGCTGACAGTTGCATAAGGTGGTCACTTTTTCATACTGCTTCTCCTGTACCTCTTTTAACTTCTTCTCCAGAAGGTTTCAATAATAGGAGACATTTCAGTGGACCTTGCTTTCTCAATCACAGAACTTTTTCCACTGTATTTTAATTGCCTTTATAATTATTTCTCTAGTTATCGATAGTAACCTCCAGGAGGGTAGAACTCTGCTGATGGTGTTGACTTCTATTCTCACAGTGCAGTGCGCCTGGAGCATAGGCTGCTTAGAAATTCATGGGCGAATGAATGGCATTTGCATTCTCTTCTATGCATAGCTATGAGACTGATGCATTCTCTCTACTCCCTTAGGAACTAGATTCTTCATTTATTTGCAGGATTCTGCTCCCTCCCCCCCCCCCACCTTGCACTTTCCTCATTTTTATGCTCTAGGAGGTTTTGTGGCTGCCATTGTGCTCAGCATTTGCTGTAGAGATTTCAGAAGAGTTTCATTCTACTTGCTTCTTTCCAGAAAGATCTGAGTGTGGATCAAAAGAGATCTTACTGAGAAGAAATACAATGCTCAGATAATCTCTGTGGAGCTTATAACAACATCCATCTCTCCCCCCATTAACCCAGTGGAGTAGTGGTTAACCATTCTATTCTCAAACTCATCTGGTTCCACACATGTTCCTTAATATTATCAAAATAAATATATCAAACATTTGACAAATATACACTCAGGATGATTTTTTTTTAAAATTACAATGTTCACTTGAGTGAAGTTCTTAGAGGTTATTTTGAGTAATGCCCTACAGTAAATATTTTAGTGCATTTGTTAAGGAGTCAAGTATCTTCCCTCTTAAAATTTGTCTTTGATTTATCAATTATGTTTCTGATGTCTTATATGACATCCAAAATATCTAATGCTATGTAACTGTGTGTATGTGTATGTGTATATGGGTGTTCCTAGAGTGCACTAAACCAGTTTTCCACATGGACATCTTCTGTCTTTGATATCTTTTGGAGCCACCAGCACATAAGGAGCTAATCAGGTTTTCTTTCAGCTTTCAGCAGAGGAGATGATGGATGGTTGATCTCAGGCTGATGTCTGCAGTTTCTCCATTTCATTGTTTTGGCCCCTCTGTGATTCCTCCTCTTCTCTCTCAGCCCATCAAGACTTTCATCTACTATAGCAGCAGGAATAACCTGCTCTAAAAGCATGCTCTAAAGTTTTATGCCACTCCTGAACTAATGGCTTTTTGAATTCAACATCTAAGACTCTTGCTTTTCTTGTTTTTTCTCCCTTTACCTCAAAACATTTATTGACTCACACCAAACTGCCTCAGCATGCTTGGAGGTGGCTATCATTGGAGAAATCCCAGAGAGTTGCCACCAAGGAAAATTCCACTGACTACTGTAAAATGATACTAGCTAAAACTCCTAAACAAAAGTATTCCCCCTACTTCTTCTTCCTGTTATCTCTTCTTTTGATGTGTTAAAGCACCTCTGGATTACAAACTTCACCCACCCAGGTGGATTTGGTTCTGAATAATAAAGAGAGACTAGTGCTTTAGGGTGTGTGTGTGTGTGTGTGTGTGTGTGGAGAGAGAGAGAGAGAGAGAGAGAGAGAGAGAGAGAGAGAGAGAGAGACAGACAGACAGACAGACAGAGAGACAGAGAGGGACAGAGAGACAGAGAGTGACAGAGAGACAGAGACAGAGAGAGACAGAGACAGAGAGAGAGCACATGGCAGAGAGAGACCATGAAGAAAAAAATAGGCTAACTCCAATGAATATCTTTTCTGACTGCTTGGTATTATTTCTCTGCTGCTACCCTGTTTCATCAGAGCCATCCACCTAAGGGCTTGGATAACACAGCATCTGGGGTGGTCTCACCACTCGTGAATATTTTTATTTTACAGACTACACTCCCCAATATTATTTGGTGCCACTGACACTAGTCTTTCAACTTATTTGCTTATAAATATATGGTCAAAATTTTATTGTTATTATTTTCAGTTTTGGGGCCACACTTGGTCATATTCAATGCTTACTGAGTTTGTGCTCAGGGATCACTCCTGGTGGGACTCAGGAGACTATAAGTACTACTGGGAATTGAACCCAGGTTGGCTGTATGCAAGACAAGTGCCGCACTCACTCCAGCCCCTTGATCAAGATTTTAAAAGGTGAACACCTGGAGGGGGAAGATTTATATTCAGACAGATTTTCTAAATGGGCTAGAGGATTGAAATTCTTGGAAAAGTGAAATAAAGATGAGTTTTTGTATCACTGTTTGTTTGCAGAGTGCTTTTATATGTGACAGTATCCTCATGCCCAGACTGAGACAAGATGGTTATGATATTTTCCCAACAAATGAAGATTCACAGAATATCCAAGCTGTCAGATGTCGGCCCAAGTTTCTCTTCTGCTGCTTATCCTTGATATGGAAAGGTTATTTCTGTCTTAATAAAGACTCTGCTCATGAGGTGTCAAAAAAGGTGAAAAGAAGATATATCCCCATTTCCCCACAGCCCATATCTCCTCCCATACCATCCCAGATCCTGGGCTTAGGCTGCCTAGACAGAGTAGACACCCCAGGTGAACTATCAATGAAGGGACTTCTTGACTGTAGGATTGCTCCCTGGAAATCCCTGATTTTTTTCTTAGGCAAGTGCTTCATGAATATATTTATCCCCATCCAGTTTTTCATTGTTGTTGCTGTCTCCCCTGGGCGAGGCTGTGGACAGAGAAATGTGTACCTAAGAGAAGGAAGAATACTCTAGCTGAGGAGTCAACTTGACAAAACCATGACAACTTGAGAGATCATGTTGAGTTGAGGGGTGCTTGATAGAAGAAATGTCTCCATTAATGGACAGTGGAACACTGAAATCTATAACTGGTCTGGACTTTCTGCTGAGATGAGTAGGAATCATTGGGAGGGATGGTGATTCAGTCAATCAAAATAGTTAGAAGAACAATGATCACAACTTTTCTACTGCTTTGGAAAAGATATATTCAAGGAAAGTGAGACTTGGGGCTGTCCCATCAGGAGTGGAAGAATCTCTAAACTTCAGTACCATCCAGAATCAGGCCACTGTTCATTGCAGAAGTAGTCAGCAGAGCAACTCTCTAGAGATGGCTGGGCTGTGGCAGTGGGGGAGAGAGGCAAGTCTGTCTGAGCAGACATCCTGTATCCTGGGCCTGGTAGGACTTTGATATTCTGGAGGAATGGTTGCAGGGCCATAAATTCAGTTTGACCAGCTGCATCAGTTGTTTCCTAAGAGTATGGACCTGAAGGTCCCTCATAGCCCTGAGGAATTCCCAGATATCCTTGTGGCTTTTTTTCCCCCTCACAGCCCCAACTGCCGATCTGAGAGATCTGTATTAAGAGGTGGTGTTTCTCAGCTGCACTCTCATGTTTTGTCTTTATGTCAGCCTCTTGTGACCATCACATCTGCTTAGATGCTGAGGCAAGAGGGAAGAAGGAAGAGACACTTGTGATGCCTCTGCAATTAAAATAAAGAATTAAGGAATCAATGCTTTTGCAGGGCCTGTCAGGGGAGAAGAGGAATAAGTTTAAATTAAACCTCAGTTGATCCCGATCTGAAATAGATTTTGAACCAGCTCCGTGAAGCCAAGGCAGGTTTTTAAATCAAAACCAGTGCTTCTGAGGGTTCCTTTTGTTAAAGAAATGCCCTTACTTGATGGAACACCAAAACCTCATTAAATTGCAAACACTGGACTATAGAAGATGGAGAATGAGCAATTCCACTTAAAGGCTGCAGCTCTCCACACGTGGCCCCACAAGGACAATGAGTTCTAAAGGTCAGGGTTACATATGGCATGGTAAGTGTTTTCCTCCCTCTAATGTCTAAACAGGTTTGGAAAATAGCCAATGAGATTGAAGAGCAAAAGACAGAAACACACACACACACACACACACACATGCCACACAACACACACACACATTGATTTTGATTGTGTAGTTGGCCTCTTTCAAGAAAAAAAAAATAAACAAACCTCTATTTCCTCTGCAGGAAAAAAAAAAGCCCTAAAGAAAAGCAGACAGCTGCTAACTAGTTGTCTAACTGTCTATTTGTGGACACTTCCTTTCATCTTGTCATATCTTTTGTGCTGTTTGAAATGTTTGGAGCTTAAGAGTGGAAGAAGCCTCAGTGGAATCCAAACTTTCATTAAAAGAAAGGGAAAGGAGACAGCGAAGTTCTGACAACAAGTGTGTGTTTAGATGTAGGGGGCTATATTCTGCCCAAATTCCAAGCAGAGAAGCAATTTATTTTTAACTAAATGAAGTCTCTCTCTCATATAGCTATCCACATATGTGTGTGTATTCACACATATACATATATGACATAAGAAGATAAGGTATAGATAGGAAATGACCTTTTTTTTGGTGAAGAAGCTACTGAGAGACACAAATAGACTGGAAACCAGGCCAGGAGGGGCCTCCTCCTAGGCCTGGTCAGGGCTTCTTTGTGCTGCTTTATTGGAATGCTAATTCCAGCACCATTGTCCCTGAGAAGCCACTCTGCTTTGTCTCACTGGATGGCCTTTCTCACTCTCTGGTCATTGGTGGTCTTCACCAGCTGCTGCTGTTATTTTAGTGCCTCAAAATTTTTATTTTTCATGAATATCATTTTACCCAGATCTCATCTCACCTTTTTTTCTTTAAGTGTTTTTTATTTCTCAATTTGATTTTCTACCCTCTATGCTTTCTTTGTCAGCTGTTAGACCACGAGATTATGGCTTTCTTGTCAAAATTAGAAACACAAAGTGGACTGTCAGGAGATCCTGGGGCTTTTTCCTTTGACATCCATTTAGGAGGAAACGGAGATTGAAATCTTAGCAGGAGAATCTCTTCAGGGACTCTTTGATTTTCCTTTAAAAGGAACCAAGTCCTGAATTAAAATAAATACCTATACTTCAGATGAGGCCACAGAATCAACAGAAGACCCTGGTCTTTGTTTCTCTGGCTGGCTGCATGTTCCATAATTAGGGGGAAAGCACTTAGGGAATTATCTACTGCTCAGCACTTACAGCTAGTTTGCTTTCCAAATGGGGTCCTGACTAGAATGCTCAAAATATATCTCTGAAGGGTTTCTCTGATCATCCGTGGTATACTGAATCAATAGTAAGTGGACTCCTGTTCTGAAATGCTACTGGATTTTGATGTCAGTAGAAGCCAAGGAGGTAGATTCAGGGGAAAAAAAAAAAAAAGGAAAAGCATTTCCCTCTTACTTGACCCACTTCCATCTGTGATAGAATGTCTAGGATAGAACTGGTAAAAGTCTGCTATGAGCACCTGAGTGCACCTGCATAGTGTGGATGACAGGAGTCTGCTTAGCACCATCCAGCATCTGTCAAGCTGTACCTGAGGCCCATATGATCTGTACAATTCATGAACTAGTCCTGGCCATATGCTGGATTGAAGGATTTCTCCTTGAGAAAAGGAAAATTGGCTTCTCCATCTAGGTTTCCTAACTTCATCATCAACCCTTTCAGAAAAGAATTTTAGGAGGAGTCATAAAGTAAGGTAAATATTTTTTTAAAACTTATTTATTTGGTTTTGGGTTTGGGGCCATAGCCAGCAGTGCTCAAGGCTTTCTAGCTCTGAAACTCAAGGATCACTCACTCCTGATGGGCTCAAAGAATTATATGGGGTTGTGGAGTTTGAGTCCCAGCGTGGCGTATGCAGGGCACGTTCTGTGATTGCTGAACTATCGCTTCAGCCACATATATATTTTTTAATAGTTTTTTTTTAATATTTGGGGAGTAAATATCAAGAAGTGGAATGTCTGGGTTGTTTGAGATTTCTATTTTTACTTTTCAGGGAAAGCCCATACCTTTTTTCCATAAAGATTGAAGCATAAAGTATTTCCCCCCATCTCCAAGAAAGAGGGTTCTTTTTTCATCACATCCTTGATAACTCTGATTTCCTCTAGTGTTTTTGATATATCCTACTTTCGTTGGTGTGAGATAATATCTCAAAGCCATTTTGATTTTCATTTCCCTGATAATAAATGACAATGAACACTTTTGTATGTGTTTACTGGCATCCACATTGTCTTTGAAGTGGAGAAGTGTCTACTCATCTACTGACTTTATTTTTTGATGGGGTTATTGATTATTTTAATATTTATCTATTTATTTATATATGTATGTATTTGGTTTTGGGGCCACACCCAGCAGTGCTCAGGGGTTACTCTTGGTTTTGAGCTCAGAAATCTATCCTGGCAGGCTCAGGGGACCATATGGGATGCCTGTCAAACCTGGGTGTTTCCTGAGTTGGCCATGGGCAACCAACTTACTGCTGTACTATCACTCCAGTCCTTAATTTCTTTATTTAAACACTGTGGTTACAAAAATGTTCATAGTTGAGTTTTGTCTTCAAATGTATAACACCCTTCACCAGCGTAAGTTTTTTTTCTCAACCAATCTCCCCATTTTCCTCCCCCGTCACCCAATGCCTGTCTTAGGGACAAGCACTCTCTTTTTCTCTCTCACTATCATTGTCCTGGTAGTTGTTAGTGCAGTTACTTCTCTAACTATGCTTACCACCCTATGTGGTAAGCTTCATATAATGGGCAGGTCCTTCCAGCCTGCATCTCTATTGTCTTTGAATATAATTACCATACTATCTTTTATTTTTCTTAAATCCCACAGATGAGTGAGACTATTATATGTATATCACTCTTTTTCTGACTCATTTCACTAATCATGGTAGTCTCTGTGTCCATACTTGTATAGGCAAGTTTTATGACTTCACTTTTTTCTAACAGCTGCACAGTATTCCATTTTGTAGATATACCACAGTTTCTTTAGGCACTCATCTGTTGGTAATCTGGGTTGTTTCCAGATTCTGACTATTGTATATAGTGCTGCAATGAACATAGGAGTGTAGAAGGCTTGAATGATTGTCCTCCAATATTTGACTTTGAGTCTATGTTTGTTCTGACCATTCAAATATGTTTCTTGTAGACAGCAAAATGTTGGGTTTAGTTTTTTTTAAATCTATTTTGCCACTCTCTCTCTCTCTTTCTCTCTTTTTGGTTTTTGGGTCACACCTGGCAGGCTCAGGGGTTACTCCTGGCTCTATGCTCAGAAATTGCTCCTGGCAGGCTCAGGGGACCATATGGGATGCTGGGATTAGATACACTGTCCTTCTGCATGCCCTACCTCCATGATATCTCTCTGGCCCCATCACTCTGTGTCTCTTAACTGGTGCATCTAGTCCATTGACACTGAGAGAGAAATGTTATGGGATTTATTGTCATCTTTTACTAGGGGTTTGTTGTGTCTGTTGGTTCAGTCTTGTCTTAAAATAGACCTTTCAGTTCATCCTTTAAGGTTGATTTTGAGACTATAAAGTTTCTGAGCTGTTGCTTATCTTTGAAGCTATGTATTTTTCCTTCCAACCTGAATGTAGGTCTGGCTGGGTGAAGTACTCTTGGCGATCCATTAATTTCGTTGAGTTTTATCACTCCATTCCACAATGGCCTTCAGGTCTTGAGGGCTTCTTATGACAAATCTGCTGTAAATCTTAGGGATATGCCTTTGAATGTGATTTCTCCTTTTGATCTTGCTGTTTTCAGTATTCTATCCTTGTCTTTGAGGTTTGTAATTGTGATTAGCATATGTCTTGGGAGTGCTTTCCTTTGTATCTCTTTTGGCTGGCATTCTTCTGGCATGCAGGTTTGGTTGCATGAACTTTTTAGCTCTGGAAGCTTATCAGCAATGATAATGTCCTTGACTGTTGATACTTCATGAAGGTTTTCTTACTGGGTCTCTGGGTCTCCACTGATTCTCATGTTGTTTCTGTTGAGTTTATCAAAGACATTTATTTTTGTCTGTTTACATTCTTTGAGAACTTTTCCTATTTTCTGATCATATTTTAAGGCTCTTTTCCAACCTCTTCTGTTGTCCTGGCCCTCAGGACAGGGTATTCGTAGGTGTAGAGGGGTTCCAGCCTGAAAATAGAATGGGGGTGGGGGAAGAAGGGAACCAAGCAACAGGAGGCTTGTCAAGGTTCATTTATTGAACTGGGCAGATCTCTTTTAAAGCATGCTTTTACAGGGGGAAAAGAGAAGGCAGGATGAAATAGCCTTCACTACAGAGGTCATCTTGTGGGTAATCTTTACATGCTATCTTTACATAAGGAGCACAGGTACATCTCAAGGTTAGTGAAGTTTCAAGGATGTCACAAGCTTCCTGGAATGTTTGATTGATAGGACACTGTGGTATTTCTTTGGGCTCTGGGGCTAGCCAATGCCTTAGGTTATGTACTCTAGCCACACAAGACTGGCTTGTCCTGCTGTATTCCATTTTAGGGTATGGTCTGTGGCATTCTGTTATATGGAGTTATGAATCTAACCTTCCAACTCACTAATTCTGACTTTAGCCACTGTTACTATTTTGGAGAGGCTTTCCAGTGAGGTTTTTATTTCATCTACAAAGTTTTTTAGTCGTGTTATTTCATTTTGAAGTTTTCTCATTTCTACTCTTATATCCTCTTGATTCTTGTTTGTGGCATGTTCAGTTCATTCCATGCTCTCTTTGAGTTCTATGAACATTCTCAATATTTCTTCTCTAAAGTCCTTATATGAAAGACTTAATAGATAGTTGGTACTTTTTTGGGTCTTCAGAGCTACATCTTCATTTTCTAAGCATGGTGGAGGTCTGTGTTGTTTCTTCATTATCACGATTACAGCGTGATGTCTTCTATGATCTATGCTTGGTTTCATTGACTAGGAGGAGTGTGTGGCTATGTCCCTCTGGCATTTTGCCTCAAGATTTGTCCATTATCTGGGGGTACAGATGTGTCTTTTGGATGCCAATGCCGTGGCCACCTATGCTGCTACTATGGCTGAGAAAGAGGCATTCTTCCTCTGGGTCTTTCCCTGGAGTTGTGTCTTTTCACTTGAGAGCACTAACATGTCCTTGGGCACCAACAGCATGGCCACCACTGCTGTGCTATTGCCTGGAAGTAGGCTCCACCTATTTTTTTTATGTGTCTTGCGACTAATTTTACAGCTACTCTTGATAATTGCCCTTTATCTATTATAAATAAATAATAGGCATGTTATTTATTGATGTATTGTGTGAACATATTTTTTTATATTTATTTCATTGTCTTTTTTTAAGCAGTGCTCAGTGTGTAGTCCTCTCTCTACACCCAGGGCTTATTTCTGGTGGTGCCATATGGGATGCTGGGGATTGAATCTAAGTTAACCACATGTAGGACAAGCACCTACCTGGCCCCAAACAGGGTGTCTTTTTATTTTAGTTTGAATCTACATTGCCATGTAAAGACAGTTCAATTTGATGTAATCTTATTTATGTATTCTTTGTGGTTATTTTTGGCAATGAAGTCAAATAATTGAATAGACCACTTAGGTCTATATTTTGGAGAGTGTTGCCTATGTTTTCTTATACAACATGCTAAATGAATTCTGGTCTATTCTAGAGATCATCAATCCACTTTATATTAATTTATTTTTTGCTTTGTTTTGTTATGTTTTTGGTCACACTGGGTGATGCTCAAGGGTTACTTCTGGCTATGCACTCAGAAATCACTCCTGGCTTGGGGGACCATATGGGACACTGGGGGATCCAACCACGGTCTGTCGTAGCCTAGCTGTGCAAGGCAGATGCCTTACACCCTATGCCACCGCTCCAGCCCCATGAATTAATTTTTGTAAATGGTATGAAATATGGTTCTATTTCTTTCTTTCTTTCTTTTAAGGGCACATTCATTTATGACTCTGTATTCAGGAATTACACCTGGTTATATCAGAGGATTATATGATGTGTGGGCATCAAACTTAGGATGGTCAAATATTTAAGAGATCAGATCCATCTTATTAGGGTCATACCTCTAACAACAACTTAAGAATAGGTCACTAATATATGTCTTTATGTGGGCATGAGTACATAGACAGAGGACTCCTCTCTGAGTGCCAAACCTAAATTGTAAACAATCCATGACTAAAGTGTATATAGCCTCTCCTATATATTATCCCTCTCCTCATCTTCAGAAATTCTACTATCCCTTTACCTCCCCAATTCTGATCCAATATCCCTCCTTATTTAATGCTATTTACCCTCAGTTCTTAACTCATTAGGTATCAAGACTGAGCTCCTGCCCCAAAAAGCCATCACTCAGCTCCAAAGCAAAAGGACACCCTCTCAGCCCCACGTCTTGTCCCCCAGCAAGAAACTACAACCAACACTACTGCTGTCTCAAGCTCTGTGGCCCTCCTCACCACCACCCCAAAATGTGGACTGTTGCTTGATACTGGATTCAGCTCCAGAAGGATCCCCAGTGCAAGAACTCTACCCAATCCCTTTCTTTTGTTTTTGTTTTTTTGTTTTTGGGCCACACCCAGCGGTGCTCAGGAGTTACTCCTGGCTGTCTGCTCAGAAATAGCTCCTGGCAGGCACGGGGGACCATATGGGACACCGGGATTCGAACCAACCATCTTTGGTCCTGGATCGGCTACTTGCAAGGCAAAGGCCGCTGCACTATCTCTCCGGGCCCCCAATCCCTTTCTGCCGCAAATCATTTCTCAAACCCAACAAGGCCAGGGTGTCTGATAAAAATATGCCCTGGATTCCATCCCCCACAAGAATATCTCGAAAGCCAAAAGGGAAGCCTATATTTCCTTTATATGTTTAATACCATTATAATACTACTTCTTAACCTGTTTATCCCCAAATATAAGGTAGTTCCCTACATCACTTTTTTCCTTACTTTTTAAATTCATTTTTATTTATTTCTTCTATTATATATATATAATAGAAGAAATAAATAAAAATGAATATATATATATATATATTCTTTTCTTCTCTTCCATAACCTCACCTGTTTTGGTTCTGCTTAGTACAAAAATCTACAAGAAAAAGTCTTGCCTGGGTTAAAACCTCAGGTCAAAACCAGGGCACAGAGATGATGGAGCCTGACATTCTCATCCCAAATGCACCAGCAATAAAATACAGCACCATTTCTTTTTGCAAAGGCATACTAAAAAAGGGGAAATGTTATATATAGAAACAAGCTCTTATCTACTAGGGATAAGATCTCATACATTTTACAATACAGGGGCACCTCCCTCCTTGAACATATGTCATATGGAACTAACTTAGACTCCATGTGATTAGACAGTGACCGTCCCATCCCGAAACCTAGATCTCAGACATAGAACCAACATAGTTCTCTGTAATAGCTCTAGAAACCAAACTTCCACTGGAACATTCTTAATATTGCTCTGACACCAACATGCACCAGTTTTGATATGACACTCTGACAATGAGGAAATGGCAACAACTTGATCTAAGAGCGAGTTGTATTATCTCAACACCTAACAATAAGATGAAATCAGAAGACACGTCATTCTTTGATTTGTACAAAAGCCAAGTTTGCTATCTACAGAAGACTGACTGTGACCACTATGACTGAGCAGAACATACCGTGGTACCAAGAAGAAAGACCCTAGCCTAGGCTTTGATCTAATCTGTACAACAACCAAGATCTCTAATTCCAGAGATCTGACTGAGACAACTGCAACTGAGCAGAACTTCTGAAAACATAATGAAAGACTCTATCCTAGCCTTTGTCCTAGGATCAGTGCAAAAACCAAGAGCACCAATTACAGAAGACTGATTAAAACAACAGTGATAGAACAGAATTTCTAGAACCGTAAAGCTTTCTCTATCCTGGGCTTCATCCTATGACCTTTGCAAATACCAAGATCTCTAGATACAGAGGCCTGATTTTATCATCCACAACTGAAAGGAAAGTTTTCTTGCACCATAAAAAGACCTAGGGGAGTAAAAAAGCATATTTGGAGTCTGAAGTTATTCCCATAACAGTAGGCTTCAAGGGCAGAGAAACCCTGTATCTCTCAGGCCAAGAAAATTCCCTTTATTATTACTATTTTTTTGGTTTTTGGGTCACATCCGACAGAGTTCAGGGGTTACTCCTAGCTCTAACTCAGAAATCGCCCTGGCAGACTCTGGAGACCATATGGAATGCCGGAATTTGAACCACTGTCCTTCTACATGCAAGGCAAATGCCCTACCTCCATGTTATCTCTTCGGCCCATGGGAATTCCTTTCTAATCTCCACAATATATACTGTGCCTATGCAAAAACAAAACAAAACAAAACACTTTTTTTTTCTAATTTCGGGCTCATGGTTATTATTTAGTTGTTGTCTGTATTGCTGTGGTGCTTTTCGGGGTTTTTTGTTTGATTTTTCTTTTTTTTTGGTTTTGTTTTCTTGTTTTTGTTTTTGTGGTTCCTGTCTTTTTGTTTTGTTTTGTTTTTCTTCTTCCTTTTTCCCTTTCTTCTCTTAAATTGATATTTATAACCTCTAGATGGACATCTCCAGATTTTTTGTTTGTTTTTGCTTTTATTTTTCCCCCTTCAAACAGAACCACATAACTTGAATCATCTTGTTCTACTTCCCAAATTGAGGGGGAAAATAAATGGTACCAAGACCAAACAGTTGTATGAATGTTGAGTAGAAATAAAGAAATGATCAGACTTAAACACCAAATCCAAAGCCAACAACAACAGAATTGATACCCAATCTACAACAAGCTTGACACAGAGGGGACCACTTATACTAGCAGCCTGGGGGGCAAAAAAGTAGAATATGGGATGCATGCTGGGAACAGGGGTGGAAAGAGGACTACACTAGTGGTGGGAATGCCCCTGAATAAATGTCACTATGTACCTAAAACATTACTGTGAAATGTTTGTAATTCACTTTGGTCACAATAAAAATTATTAAAAAAAAAAAGAAAATGCCCACTGTACCCACTATCTCTCCTAACAGACAACTAAACATTTTGCTTGCAAAACAACAACAACAACAACTTAGGATGGTCATATGCAAGGGAAGAACTCCTCTTGCTGTACTAAATCTTTTTTTTTTTTGGTTTTTGGGCCACACCCGGTAACGCTCAGGGGTTACTCCTGGCTATGTGCTCAGAAGTTGCTCCTGGCTTGGGGGACCATATGGGACACCGGGGATCGAACCGCGGTCCGTCCAAGGCTAGCGCAGGCAAGGCAGGCACCTTACCTTTAGCGCCACCGCCCGGCCCCGCTGTACTAAATCTTTAGCAACTCTTTCTTCATTCAGTGTGACTGTTCAGTTTTTAGCACCATTTGTTTAGAATACCTTTGTTGCACCAAACTCCTTTTACTTAGATTAACTGTCCATAAATCTAAGTTTGTCTATGTACTCTCATTTCTATTACATGTATATGAGTCTGCCTTTATTTCAGTGCCACAGAGTTTTGATCTTTATTGCTTCATAGTATAATTTAAAGTTAAGAAATGGAATACTTGCATCTTATTTTTTCTAAGAATAGCTTTGGCTATACAGTGAGTTTTATGATTTTAGTAGAGTTTGTATTATGATCTTAAAGATTGTACCAGCATTTTGATGGGGATTGCTTGAATCTATGTTACTGATGGGGAATAGTTAATTTTTGGCACTGTTAATTCTTTAAATCGGTGGACATGGAATATATTTATTTCCTAGTGTCCTTTTCTATTTCTTTTAAGAGAAACTTAAAATTTTCCTTGGAAAAATGACATGCATTTGTTTTTAAATAGACCATTAGATATTTTCTGGTTTTGCCCAGTATTCTAAAACGTAGTTGTCTCTTGGAATTTGCTCTCTTCTAGGCCATTATTCACATAAAGAGGTATAATAGATTTTTGTTTATTGATTTTGTAACCTGCTGCTTTACTGTATTGATTAACTGCTTTTAAGAATTTTTAGTGGAATCTTTAGGATTTATTTATATTATTTTGTAATCTGTAAATAGTGATAATTTAACTTCATTTTCAACTTTATGCCTTTGATTTCACTTTTTTCCCAAATTACTTTAGTAAGGACTTTCCAAATTATATAAAAGAAAGTTGACATCTTTGAAAGGTTTTCAGATTTTTTCCCTTAGATAAGATGTTGATTGTGGGATTGCTATAAATGGCCATTTCTATCTTGAGGTATGTTCCTTATAGTTCTATTTCATCGAAATTAAAAATCACAAATGAGTATTAAATCTTATTAAAAACTTTCTTTACATATAACTATACCATCATTTGATTTTTGGAGTGAGAGTTTGGGCCATACCTAGGTGCGGCTAGAGATCACTTTTAGTGATGTTTGTGGGACCACACTAGGTCTTAGGGATCAAACGAGAGTCATCTGTGTACAAATCTCAACACCTGTGCTGTCTCTCCTAATACTATATTTTTCTCTTCTGTTGATATGGTTATTTAATTAATTGATTTGCATATAATGGATCATTTTTGCATCCCTGGTAATAAGATTCTATTGTTGGATTCAGTTCCCTAATATTTTGTTGAGAATTTTTTATTTTTTATTTTTTTATTTTTATATATTTTATTTAAACACTTTGATTACATACATGATTGTGTTTGGGTTTCAGTCATGTAAAGAACACCACCCATCACCAGTGCAATGTTCCCATCATTTGTTGAGACTTTTGCATTGATGTTCATAAGCAATATTGATTTGTAAGTTTATATTTTTCAGCGATCTCTTAATCTGTTTTTGCTAGTCTTTGTCAATGTTATAGAAGCTACAAGAAAACTTCTATTATAGAAGCTACTAGCTACCATGTCTTTTAGATATTTTGACATATTTTGAGAAATATGGGCAGTAAATATTTGAAAAGCTTTTGGAACTCATTAATGAATTTATATTGACAAGCAATTTAGTTCTTGAAGAAATTTTTAAATGACTGTTTCAATTTTTTATTATGATTGGTATGTTCTGATTTCCTACTTCTCTATAATTTAAAGAGAAATGTTATATGATTCCAAATATCCAGCCATTTCTTTTAGGTTTACTAGCATAGAGGCATATATTAATTCATATTAACCTTTTATAACTATTGTACTTCTAAGATATCTAGTTGTAATTTCTTTCCTTTTGCCTTTTATCCAATTAATTTGTTTCATTTTATTTTTTCCTTCATTAGTCTAGCTAAGATTTTGCTAATGTCGTTTATTATTTACAAAACCAACTCTGGTTTTATGGAAAATTTGTCTTCCAAGTCAAATTATCACTGCTTGCAGATGACATGATAATATACATAGAAGACTCTATAGTATATAAAGAAGCTTCTAGAAACAAAGAAGTACAGAATGTGGCTGGCCACCATGTCAGAATAAATGATCAGTTTATTTAACACAACACTTATATACAAAAAATGAATCAGAGTAGACAGAGATCAAGGAGTCTATCCCATTATAATAGCATCCAAAAGCATTAAGTACCTAGAAATCAACTTAACAAAAGATGCAGGTGATTTATACCATGATAAACTTCAAATCAAAAAGAGACAAAAAAGACCTTAGGAAAAAGAAAACTATTTCATGTTATAGATTGAAAGAATCAATGCTGTTAAAATGACTATACCACCTATTATATAGTTTTAATGCAATCCCCATCCAAATTTAGACAATATTTTCAAGGATCTAGAAAAGTCAGTATAAAGTTTGTATGGAATCAGAAGGGACAAAGAATAGCAATAGAAATACTAAAAAGTAAGAAATGTGAAGGTATCACATTACCTCCAATTTGGAACTGTTTTATAAATCTATAGTCATCAAACTGCATGGTACTGTAATAAAGATGGTTTCTCTGACCAATGCTTCAGAATCAAATACCTAAGAACAAAAACTTATATATATGGATAGTTAATTTTTGATAAAGGATTTAAGAACCTGAAATAGAATAAAGATAGCCTCTTTAACAAATAGTGCTGGGAAAACTGAATAAATATGTATAATAAATGAAACACCAATTCATATCTCCAACCTTACACAAAAGTCAATTCAAAGTCTATCGAAGTCCTTGAAAGCTAACTGGAAACTATAATGTACATTGAGAATGTTCCAAGATTTGGACCTCAAAGGCACCTTAAATTATTTGATACCACTGGCAGAGACCACTAAATAAAAAATAAACAGGTGGGACTACAACAAATTAAAGTTTCTGTATACCAAAACATACAAGGGTAAAAACCAAAAGGCAGCTGAGTGAATGGGAAAAAATATTCACATTGAACACATTGAAGGACTGATATTCAGGATATATAAAATACAAAGATCAGCAGCAATAAAAATATTCAAAAACCCTATCAAAAATGGAGTGAGAAAATAAACATACACTTCTCAGATAAAGATAAGTACCGCCTGTTGGCACATGAAAAAGTGCTCAGCATCATTTATAATTAGGGGAATTCAAATCAAGAAAATGAGATATCTCATACCAGTGAGATCAGTACATATCAAAAATAGTAGGAACAATCTTTGCTAGTTTGGACTCTCCTCCACTGCTGGTGGAAATGTTATCTAATTCAACTCCTGTGCAAAATGGTATGGAGAGTCTTTAACAAACAGAATTGAGCTGTCATATGACCCAGAAATTCCACTTTTGTGTATCTGCTGCTAGGATTTAAAAACAGTTATTTCAAAGGATATATGTACACCATTACTTATAGCTGCACTTAGTAGAACAAATAAGATATAGAATTAATCTATGTATTCAACCACAGATGAATGGCTATGAAGATGTGGAATTATACATAATGGAATACTATGCAGATGCAAGGGATGATGAAATCACGTAATTACATAATTTTCTGCAACCTGGATGGAACTGGAATGTTGTGTGAAGTAAGTCTTTTTTTTTTGTTTTTTGTTTTTTGTTTTTTTGGGCCACAACCGGCGGTGCTCAGGGGTTACTCCTTTCCTGGCTGTCTGCTCAGAAATAGCTCCTGGCAGGCACGGGGGACCATATGGAACACTGGGATTTGAACCAACTACCTTAGGTCCTGGATCTGCTGCTTGCAAGGCAAACGCCACTGTGCTATCTCTCCAGGCCTGAGTGAAGTAAGTCTTAAGAAAGACAAGTAAAGGATGACCTCACATATCATTCTGTGGTGTATAGAATAATTGGATGAGAAAATGTAGTAAAGAGGAGATGCCTATATCATCCTTGACTCAGAGCTTAGGGCAGAGAAGGACAGAGAAAAAAAATCAAGGCAGGAAGGAAGAAGATAAGAAAGGGAAGTTATAGGGTAATAGAATTGGGGCTTTTGTTATATGGTGATGTGGGGGAGTGATATAACTATATATTCAAAACGCAGACTCAGAAATACTTAAAATATGAGGTCAATGCTTCTATCATTGAACTTTGTAATGTGCCTGTCAAGGTGGCAGAAGGGGTAGAAATGGGGGATGATGGATTATGGGACCATAGTTGCAGAGGGTTGACATTGGTAGTGGGATTGGTGTTAAGATTTATGTCTCAAACACAACATAACTTTGTAAATCATGTTATTTTAGTTAAAAATATTAAAAAGAAAAAATGAAGTATGTTCTATCTTGACATATTTTTCATGTTTTCCCAGAACGATAGGGTGAATTTGGTAATACTATGTTAGGAAAAGTGTCTAAAAACAAAAGCCACTCAAAGGCATGGAGGCTTTTGATACTAAATACCCACCTTACAAGCCCAGAAAACCATTGACATACAGAATCTCATGGCCAAATAAAGGTTGATAACTGAGAGGAGAAGATCCAGAAATGCACATATAGGAACTCAAGAATAATACACCAGGCCTGAATGATAATACAGCAGGTAGAGTGCTTGCCTTGCTTGCAGTTGATCTGGGCTCTATCCTTGACAGCTTCTATGGTTCCCTGAACTTTTCAGCAGTGATTCCAGAGAAGCAGCGCAAGGATTAAGCCCTGAGCACCTTAAGAGGTATGACCTCAAAACAAAACAGAAAACAAATAGAGTGGATCACTAGATTTACTTTTCCTTAGGAAAAGTAGTGTTAACTCCTCCATGTGCAAAAAAAATTGGGAAAAAGTTGTTTATGGTCAATATCCATACTTAATTTCCCCCAATTCCCCTAAATACTACTTTGGGCTCTCTAGTCTTTTTGGTTTATTTATTTGTTTTGGCCATACATGACAGTGCTCAGGGGTTACTTCTGGTGGCTCTGTGCTCAGGAATCACTCCTGGCAGGCTTGGGGGACTATATGGATGCCAGGGATTGAATTCAGGTTGTCAGTGTGCAAAGCAAACACCTTATCCACCGTGTTATGGCTCTAGTCCCAAGCTCTCTTCTCTCTTGATACACCCATATTTTCCCTTGGGCAAATAACTAAATCTACTTGTTTTAATTCACTATTTGTGTCTTTGAATTTTTTTTTTTTTTGGTTAGGGAAAGGGGATGAACCTAAAAGGCCTGGGTAAGTTATCTGGCTGACCTTACTTTTCTGCAAAGAATAATTCCTCACACCAGGATGGGTCCTATAGCTCCCTAAGAAGTTGAAGTTCAGTGGCAGGAATCATCTCCCATACTGTGCAGAACAAGTGGATTTCAATTTGATGGCTGCCTCATGGGGATTGCAGGATACAAGCATCCATGCTGTGCAGAAGCTTCATCGGTCCTTGATTTCCCAGGTACTTCTCTCTACCAAGATGGGTAAAAAGAGAAGTGTTAGATTTCTTTCTTGAGTTTGCCACCTTTCTTTTTCCCACTTTTCCCCACTCAGAGGACCCTACTCCCCCTCCCTCTCTCCCCCTCCCTCTCTCCTCCACCCTCCTTCCTCCTCCCTCCCTCTCTCCTCCTCCCTTCCATTCCCTCCCTCCCCTTCCCTCCCTCCCTCTATCCCCTCCCTCCCTCCCTCCCTCCCTCCCTCCCTCCCTCCCTCCCTTCCTCCCTCCCTTCCTTCCTTCCTTCCTTCCTTCCTTCCTTCCTTCCTTCCTTCCTTCCTTCCTTCCTTCCTTCCTTCCTTCCTTCCTTCCTTCCTTCCTTCCTTCCTTCCTTCCTTCCTTCCTTCCTTCCTTCCTTCCTTCCTTCCTTCCTTCCTTCCTCTCTCAAATGTTGTTCAGGAGATCAGGGCAGCCCACCAATGATTCTCAGTTGACTGGGTATGAGTATATTGTGCTGTTCATGTCCTGTGATACTTGGACCACCCAGATGATGTTCAGGGCCCTCCAGGACTACAGCTGCTGACTTGGTCTGGAAATTCTCAAGTGTGTAGGTCATGCATCCTAAGAACTCCAGATCCCCTTTATATTTTATTTTTATTTTTAAGTTATTTTATTTTTAAGTTTTATGTCAGTGGCATTTATTTACCTGGTTAATGTAACTCTTGGTTGATCCCTTTCTAATAAACTGCTTTTATAAAATTTCCCCCAAATACTACAGTTATCAGAAAAGTTCTTATTCATCTGCTTTAACTGATATACATTATCTACTTCCTTTTACAATAATATATGTACTTCAAAAATAGAAACTTCTTTTTTTAAAAAAATATTTTTGGCTTTGGGGCCATACCTGACAATGCTCAGGGCTTACTCCAGGCTCTGCACTCAGGGATCACTTTTGGTGGTGTTCTGGGACCATATGTGGTACCATTGATTGAACCCCAGATGGCTGTGTGTAAGGCCACTGCACTATTGCTCTAGCCCACTTCTCCTTTCTTGTTCTTTAGAAGACAGCCTTACATTTCGATATGATGTTGACTGAGGTTATAGACATGAACAATAGATTCTGCTCTTCAATTTCTTGAGGACATGTAAGCATATTACCATAATATGCAAAGGATTTTTGTGATGATCTCTTTTTGACTTTCACAGAAGATACAGACACATATTTACAAGTATATAGCACTAAGAGGTCAGTATCTCAGTGTCTAACTGTAAAAGGAGAAAATAATGATTTGGCCTGGATATCCCAGGTAAGTTTTCATAGAAGTAAGGATAATCCAGATGAGCTTTGCAGGATTATATTGGATCTTGGTAAACTAGACTAAGGTGGAAGGGTATTTGAGGCAGGGAACAACATAAAATAGAGGGGCAAAGCAGTACATAGATGACTGGGAACAGCTTGTACATGATTTTAATTTAATTTGTAAAGTTTTATCCTGTTGACTTCCATTCTACATTCTAATTACCTAGGGATTTTATCCTGATATTTGTGATACTAATATTTCCTACTGACAAAGAATCATCAGAAGTATATCCATAAAGGCACAAAAATTGGCTATTAAGTGGTAGAACAAAGAATGGAAATAGACTTATGGGGTAAGTTATCCCTGAAGAAAGATAAGAAGTTGTTAGAATAAGGGACCATTGACTATGGAATTGGGAGATTTGGAACCATTCCTGGCCCCTTTTACATAGTCTTAGGTAGATTATTTTGTCTCCCTAAACCCCAGTTTCTTCACTTAGAAAACAAAACAAAACCTATCTAATAAAACTTGGTAAGGAGTGGACATTACAGAAAGTGGGTTTGAGCCTCCTGAAATCTTCTCCATGGCTGAAGTGGTACTAATGGCTGTGAAAGTGTCTGCAGATGCTGATCTTCCTTTGCTTGGAGCTTACATTATATTTTCTGTGCATTTCTCCTAATCATTTACAAGCCTTGGTTTATAAAGCATTTTTTGATGTTCTCACACCATATTCAACCTCTCTCTTTTCTTTTTTGAAATATGAGTATGCTGGTCATTTCTTTTACTTTATCAGTCATTATAGTTCAGAACTAGTGTGATTACCATTCAAGATACTTTGTGGAGATAAAATAATATCCATATTTTGAGTCTCTCTTTACAGAGATTCAAGTGAAGATTAGAGAGAATCTTGCCCTTTGTCAGTATGCTAAACCCATTTAAAAAATAGATTGTGGGTTTCTCTGCAGCAATGATCTGAGCTGACTATCACCCACAAATAGGCCACCATTGTATATCCTGTGAAATATTTACAGAGTCCTCAGGATCATCTAGTTCATTTTATAAGACTTCATTTTATAAAACTGAGGCCCAAAGAGGGACCGGAGTGGTGGTGCAAGCAGTAAGGTGTCTGCCTTGCCCGTGCTAGCCTAGGACAGACAATGGTTCAATCCCCTAGCATCCCATTTGGTCCCCCAAGCCAGGAGTGATTTCTGAGTGCATAGCCAGGAGTAACCATTGAGCATTACCGGGTGTGGTCCCAAAACCAACCAACCAAACAAACAAACAAAAACACAAATCAAAAACCTGAGGCCCAAAGAAAGTAAGTGATATGTTTGCGTCTTAATGCCTATCAGTAAATGATCCAGAAAACAGACAACAAAAGAGAAAAACTACCTGTGTACAAGTTTACTATCCTATTAATATTTAATATCTATGTAACAACTATCAATATACTAATTTTTACCTGGATCATATAACTTATTAAACACACAGTACAAAAACTTCTATAAATCAATCTAGACTGAGGAGACATCAGACAGACAGAAGAAAATGTGCAAAAAGACACATCTGATAAAGGACTATTATCCTAAAGAATGCCAAAAACTCTTAAAGCTTAACAGTAAAAAAATAAAATACCCTATAAGCATGGGCAAAAGTTCTGAGTAGACACTGAAAACATATATGGATGGGAAATAAGGACATGAAAAGATGTCCCAAGGCATCTGTCATTAGACATTTACAAATTAAAAACAGTGATATGAGATTTCACATCTACTAGGAAGGTTAAAACCACTTTTAGAAGCAACTGTGGCAAAAGACATGAAACAACAAGCTCTCTCATTTCATTCCTGATAGGTCACAAATGGTGCATCACGTTAGAAAACTAAACACAAATCTTCTATGACCCTTTACTCAAAGGTGCTGAAACCATATCCATAGGAAAAAAAACCTGCTTTATTTATAACACCAAATTTGGAAGTAACTAAGATGCTTTTGAGTGGCTGAACAGAATAATATACACTTAAATCATAGAATATCATTTAGCAGTAGAAAGAAATGAACTATATAGAAGACCACAAAAATGCTTTAATTGCATATTACAAAGAAACCAATCTGAAAGGATCTTTAGTATACAGTTCCAACAGTTGGTACATAAAATGCAGTGGGTTTGGTAAGCTGGAGCTTTTGACTATATTACCCCCAAAACTTCGAGTGTTCTCATATGGCAGATCTGGGTCTATTTGGGTTAAAAACTGCGCAAGTTTATCAAAAGAAATGGCTATGGCAAGTGCTGAGTCTGGCTGATTTTTTTTTTTTTTTTTACATGAAAGAGAACAACTTCAGGTTCTTGCGCATTGGGCTAGAGGCTCGTAAGGAATGACATTCAGCAACCATCAACTAAATACCAGGATATGGAGGATATATGGTGTTAATATAATATAGTTATTTTGTCAACCTCTTTCCCTCTAAGAAACATGTTTCAACTTCTGATGCATAATTTTAATGGAAATAATGAAGGCAGTTAAAATTAATTTTTGATGTATTCTTCAGAAAGCAAAATGAATACATGCTACTGACCCAGGAAACTGCCACCTTAATAAAGATTGACTACATTACCCTCTCTTTTGTTAGTTTTCTTCCTGGTTCTTTTTTGAGTTCTGGGTCCACTGGCAAAAGCCAGTGCTGATGTGATTTCTGTCACTAATGATTAGATGAGTTTTTTTTATTTATTTTATACAATACTTTAAATTATTATCTCTTTTGTACATAATTCCAGCACCACACCCATCATCAGTATACCAACCTTCTTCCACCAAGAATTTTAATGTCTCTTCTTTTCACCTCCAACCCTTTCACCCTCCAAACTTTCACCCTAAGTTTTCTCTTATTAAGTTGCCTTTGGCCTTTATTGTCACCTTGCTGGGTGCCTTCAAGTGCCACATATGAGATAGATTATTCTGTATTTATCCTTTTCTTTCTGATCAACTTCACACACATGATATCTTCTAGTTCTACCCATGTTTTGGCAAATTGCATGATTTTGTTCTTGTGCTATTCCATTGTGTGCATATAACTTCTTGTTTTATTCATATGTTTTGGGCATTTAGGATGTTTTCATATCTTGGCTATTCTATTAAGGATTGTGATGTTTATAGGTGTACATATATTCTTTCACATGAGTGTTTTTGTGTCTTGGGGATAGATGCCAAGAAGTAGTATCATTGGGCCATATTGAAGTTTTATGACTATTTTTTGAGACATTTTCATGTTGTTTTACAGAATTTGAACCAGAATATATTTCCACCAATATATCCAAATTATTTGGTCATAGGTGTGAGATAGCTTAATGTTGTTTTGATTTACATCTTCATTTGTCTATAAATTTACATTTACATTTGACTGACAATATTTTTTTCATATGCCTGTTGGCCATCTCTATGTCTTCTTTAGGGAAAGCTTCATCTCCTATCCTTATTTTGGATAGGTCACTGGATTTTTTGTTGTTGAGTTTTATGAGAGCTTTATAGATGCTGGATCTGAGCTCTTGACCTAATGAATTGAATGTAAATATTTAGCAGGGTGTCTTTTTTTATTATATCTTGAATGTGTGTGTGTATGTGCAGAATCTGCTTAATTCAATGCTATTGCATTTATTTGTTTTTGTTGTTTTTGCCTCTGTGGCAATCTTATTGAAGACACCTTGTCAACAAAATTTCCTGGAGAATTTTGCTAAAGTGTTAATAAATATATTTTATGAATTATAGTCTAATTTAAGGTATTTTATCTACTTTGAATTTTAGTTTATGAACAAAGTGAAGTATCTTCTAATTTCATTTTTTTCACATTCAGCTATCCAGTTTTATTCAGCACCATTTAAGATTTTCTTTTCTTCAGATACTTAGGTCCATTGTCAGATTATCTATAAATCTTTAGGTTTAACTCTGGACTCTCTATTCTGATTCATTGAATTTAACTCAGGACTCTATATTCTTTATTTTGTAGATCTATCTCTGTTCTTGCACCATGTACTTTTGGTTATCCTAGCTTTGTAGTATGGTTCAAACTTAGGAAATACAGTGCCTCCTTATCTTTGCCTGCCACCTCTCTTAGGTTGCCTTTGATTAGATAATATTTCTTATGAGTAATATTATACCAACTGTTCTCTTTCATTTTTTGTTTTTCTGGTCTTGGGGTCACACACAGTTATACTCAGGGGTTACTGTCTCTGAACTCTGGGATTAATTTTCCTGCCTCTGGGGACATATATGTTGCCAGGTATCAAACATGGGTTCGCTGCATGCAAGACAAGCACCCTACCTGCTGTACTGTCACTCCAGCTATGTTCTTTCTTTTTCATCTTGTTTCTGTCACTTTGTTAAATGGTGTGAGGTTTGCTGTGATTAGTGTGTGTCAAAACAGTATTATTTTTCATTGTCTGTACAACTCACCTTTGCATATATATTTTTCTGGGTCCGTTAGTTATTTCCAGTGCTAGAATAATAAACATAAAACTTATGTGCACATCTCTCTGCAGTATTTTTGTGGACACATTCTGCCAAATTTTCTATGACCATAATCTCTGGTTAGTGTCATGAATTAAAAATTACTGATAACTACTCAGGTATAGTATTATGTTCTGTCCTGGCAATTCCTCACTTCCTTTTGCCTTTCTTCAACTTAAGTGAGATGGTGGTCCTTAATTCTTAATTGCAGGTGGCATCGCATGCTCAGGTAATGCCTGTACTTCATGGAGATGCTCATCATTATCTCTATTCCCACCTATAACAGATATTTGCATTCAAGCCTGGGTGTTTTTTTGAAGTATGCCTGAGCATAGACATTCTAAATTTTAACCTTAGGACAGACTTTGTTCAAAAACACAGCTTTCTTTCCCCTGAGAGAATAATATTGGGAGTTATGGAGTATTTAACAAATTCCACCCTCCAGACTTTCTCTCCTAAAATCCAGTTTCTTACTATCATTATATTTATTATATTTATATTTATAATAAATAGTTGATAATCACATACTCTTTCTTTGTGTTTTATTGAGTAGGGATTGTCTCCTGTTAGATTATATTTTTTTAACCACTGTGTACATTGTATTTGGCATGGAGCTTGATTTGAGGAAATAATGCTCAGAAATGTCTGCTGAAGACAAGGTTTCCAGCCCAGCTCCCCAGCTGCACTGTGCTTGTCTCAGTCTCTGTAATTACATAAGGTTAGAATGTTTTCTTCTATGTAGGTGTTTGCTTCATGATACTGTAAGAAGGTTTGGAATCCAGATACAAAGGGCATTCACATCTCCTTTCATTCTCTTAATGTGTCAACAGTGATGATTGCTTCAAAGTACTACTGGCCAAAGTGATGTAGTTTCATCTTTGTAATGATGGTGACTTAAGACACAGAAGAGTTTTATTTGGGGGTGTGTGATATCAAGTCTTGTCTTTCCATTTCAAGAATAGGGGTCTTGGAATTTAGAGTGATAAGATTGAAGTTTGAATCCTTACTCAAATTCTAAGTCAGGGTGTGATTTTAATCAAATAAGTTAACCTTCTTCAACCCCAATTTCTGGTCTAATAAGTTTTTTGATATTGATCACAGCTTTTACATCACTTCAATCCATCTCCAGGACAGGCAGTTTCTTTGACAGGTCCTCATGCCATGACCTTAAGTCTGCTTATCCTCTGGGTACTTTTGAATGAACAAATCTAGGTTTTACGTTCTTTTCTGAAAGTGTAACTTCCAGAGCTGAGTATACCTGAGTTGCGTGATTCAAGGTGTGGGCTGCCTAGTCTACAGGACAGGGCTGTTTTTCTTGCTCTGGGTACATGTATACCTTTACAGCTGAAAGGCAAGTTTATTCACATGGCAGGCATAGCACTCTACTGATTCATGGCCAGCTTCATACCGTCTAATATACTCTCCTTTTTTTTTTCTCAGAGAAACCATTTAAAAATATATTGTTACTATTAATTTTTCTTTAAAATTCTGAGTCATACCCAGCAGTGATTAAGGCTTACTCCTGGCTCTGCATTTAAGGATTACTCTAGCAAGCACTCAGAGGGGAGGATTTTAGAGGGTTCTGAGGATGGAAATTATGTCAATCACATACAGGGCAAGCACTGTACCTAGTGTACTATCTTTCTGGCTCCAACTGTTTAAAAATTTTTTACAAGGTGGATCCCAGCTCCACTGAAGGAGGGGGACGGGAACTACTGTTATGTGTCACTACTGTTGGTGATATTTCAGTTATGCTGCAAAGAAGTTGAAGGAATCAATAATACTATTTGAAAAATTAGTAATATTTATTTTTTATTTGGAGCCCCACCTGGAGATCTTTAGGGTTTATTTCAGATTCTGCTCTCAGAGATCACTCTTAAAAGGACTTGGGGGATTATATTGTGGTGCCAGGGACCTAACTTGGGTCAACTGCTTGCAAGCCAAGCATCTTATCCAGGTCCTTTAAAATTTTTAGACTCACTTTTAGTTTCTATCATCATTCTGATCCATCTAGACTAGAGATAGAAAGTAAAATCATCTTCAGTATTTTCTTGGGGATTCTCAGGTTGGTTATCTTCTGTTCTTTCTTCTCTATGGAAGGATTCTAATGGCAGGGTTATTTAAAAACATTCCTGAGTTTTAATTATGAACGAGGAACTGTGTTGCATTTAGTAGAGAACAGAGGAAAAAGAACACTGTACTGCAGTGTAACGATGAAGAAATTTCAAGAGCTACCCCAGTCTTTGTAGCAGCAAACCAGCACTCAGCATACAGACTAGAGGGGTATTTAGGCTTGATCTCTATGGGATTAACCTCTAATGGTTCAAAATCTTTGCGTTTTGAGACCTGCTCTCTTAGTCTTTTCATGCCATATAGCCTGCACAGTCTTAAGGAGGAACTCTACCCCGAGGATTCACCCTTTTATTTATTCAGTGAATATCACAAGATCTTCCAGGTGCAGGGTTATATAAGGGAATAAAAATAATGCAAAATCTTTGTTCCCATGGAGATGGCATTCATAGTCTTTGACCTGAACTGCTTGTTTTGACCACCACTTTATATCTCACTTCCTAACCTCTTTCCTGTAGTTTTTCTCTCTGACTTCTTGATTATTTGCTTATTTATTACTTTAGCATAACCTGGTAGTAGTGACTGAACACTGCTTTTTTTTTTTTTGGCTCTACCCATATTATATAAGCTCTGAGAAAATTCTCATCTAAGTTATAAGACCTGGCAGCTTTATACAAATGCCTCTGAGTACCAGTGGGCGTGTTTTGGCTACCCAAATCAAAACTAGAGTTTGAGAAGCTGAATTGGTTTAATCAATGGTGAATTTTTCTATCTGTCAAAGTATGCAGTATTTAAAAGGAAGTAAAGGAAAGAGGAAGGGAGAAATAGAGAGGACACAGGGAGGTGGAATGGAGGGAAGGAGGGAAAGAGAGAGGGGGAGGGAGAGAAATAGAAAAAGAGAGAAAGGGAGAGGTGAGAGGAGAGAGAGAAGTAAGAAATCTGTTATAGAGGCAAATTGGTGGATATTTTTTCTGATTAGATGCTGGGTAGACTGAGTAGCTGAGCAGAACTGGTTGGGTAAGGTTAGAAAAGTGGATCCTAATTAGGAATGGGAGCAGTGTCCTAGAAGGGAAGCACTGAAGTATTGGGTCTACATACAGATATTTTGCAGCCTGTATTTTTTTTCCTTCTTTCTTTGCCTACTTAGATCTGTGACTTATATTTTCTTTCTCATATGTAGATGGGATTATCTTATGGTGATCCAAGTTCTCTTTAATTTTGAAATATTTTCAGGCTCAATATCTGCCCTCCCAGCAGGCCCACAAACACATTTTAGATCTTCTACTTTCTCATTTAACCTTGCAGGTATTGATAACCCCAGGCTGACACCCGTGGGGCCTTTCCTATTTCTTTTGCCTGGATCCTTCCAGTATTCATCTATCATCATATCATCATCCACAAGCCTATATTCATACTTCAGACTCTTTGCTTACTCATTTGACCACATGCATACACCTTTCCCACCTTTAATTCTCTTTGTCCTTGTTTGTACTCTGAGCCATACTGTAGGACTTTACTCACTGCACCTTATACTGAGCACACTTATACCTACTGCCACTGGATGAGAACAGGGAGGGAAAAGGAAAAGAGAATATGTGACCTACTTTTTCAGAAACTCTCAGTGAGCTAAACTACAAAGAATCACATTCAGAGCATATCAAAAACAGTATGGACATCCTGTAGAAACTCACCAAGCTCAGTGAGTAAAAATAATAACATGAATGACTCTACAGTACTAGCTAGCTTTTTAACCTTCCAGATAATGATTTTAAAGACACTTATGCTGGGAATGTTTAATGAACTCAAAGAAGTGATGATACAGGTGTCAGCAAAACACAAAGTATGAGAGCAAGGAATAAGAAAAATCACAATAAAAAGTGACTAAAATAAAGTAGGCAAAATAAAAAAGGTAATAAAAGGTCTGAGAAGCAGAAGAAAGTAATTCAGGAAATGATCACTGAACTCCAAGATGAGATTCAGGAAACCTCTGGAAAACAACAGAAGGTAAAAAAAAAAAAAAAAAAAAAAGTCTGAGAAAGAAAAGCATACTGTAACTCCTCCACCAACTTCTGCCTATCTTACCTGATGGGAGGGGTCTGTGGTTGCTAATAAAGGGTTATAAGAGAGATTCAGCAAGAAGCCTCTGGAGGAAGCAGCATGGAGAGATGGCAAGGACAGGATAGATATAGGACAGCCAAAGGAGGCTGCTTAAATAGTTAGCTTAGAAGGCACACATGGTGGTTAGAGCCTTATAATAAAAGCTTCATGTCTCTGACTTCTACTGACTGCTTGTGGATCATTTCCTCACCATTACCCCAAGCCCTCAGACCTGCCAGGCCAAAGAAGGTATAGGCACCTGGCCTGGCTGAGAAAGGCCTCACCATCCATCTACCATCATCCACCACCTTCTAAAACTTTTATTAATTTAATTAATACAGCAGCATACCAGATAACTATGATATAAATTCCAGGGAACAAGTCATCAGAGTTTCTGAAGAAGAGGAAAGTGAATTTGACAATGAATCACTATAGATAAGAATTTCCCAGAATTGATAAGTGCAAGTACCTCCTAGATCCAAAGGGTTTGAAGGTTCCAATGAGAACAGACCCAAATAGAAAAACTCCAAGGCACATTGTAATCAGAATGATAAAAGCCAAAAGCTAAGAGAGGGTATTAAAGGTAATAAGATCAAAGAAGGAACTTAAATATGAAGAATCACAGTTGAGCTCCAAGAATCACAGTTAGACTCCAAGAACCAGAAGATAATGGGGTTAAGGGGAGTAGATAAAGTAAAAAGAAATTAATGAAATAAATATCTCACCAAAAATACTCTATCCAGCTAGATTATGATTCAGATTTGAAGGAACTATAAAAACCTTCATGGGCAAGCATCAGTTTTAGGAACTTCTTGAATTCAGTTTTTCAAGAAGCAGTGCATGAGTTTTTTTAAAAGACAAAACTAACTTTTCAACAATTTGCCACAGAATATGGCATTTGCTTATGGCACTATGTATATTGTTTACTACATTAAAAAAGGTCTGTTTATGCCTAGTTAAATAAGGGTTTCTACTCTCTAATTTATGAATTATTATATAATTTATTTTCAAAGTTTTTTCTATCAGGTGATGTATTCCCTACCTACAGATATTTTTTCTTTTTCCTTTTTCTTTTTAGATATTTTTTCTTTTATTGATACAGACAGTATAATTTATAATATAACGTTTTCTAACATAAAACCAACATTACCATTTTAGGATAAAATTTCTTTTATAGTTTTATCGGTTTATTAAATATAATATTTCCTTTAAAAATTAAAGTCTGACTAGATCGTACATTTTTAGGATTTTCTATTTAATATAAATTTAAAAATTTACTAGCATAGAATTATTCATACCATTGTTTTTAAAATTGACATGCCTGCATAAAAGAATATAGTTTTTGAAATTCATTTATCTAACTATATCATCCTTTCATAATTTTGTAAAAACTCAGAAGTTTAGTTTTTTCATCTTTCTGTAGGTCTCACCACACCCAAAATAAATAATTGATCTCTCTCATATGTGGGATATAAATAACAAAGCAGCAGTAGAGGAGGCCAAAGTCTTCGGAACTGGCTATGCTGTCTACAGACATGAGCTTACTTGGAGGGAATGGGACATTGGTAGAGGAAAGTGGGCACTCTAGTGATAGGTCTGGTTCGGAAAGGATGTATGCACCAAAAAGGCATATTTAACAGTATTGCAAATAAAATAGTAAAAGGGAAATATTTGCAACAGTATTAGACATATTTTTATTTTACGTTTTTTTTTGGTTTATTTATTTATTTTGTTTTTGGGCCACACCCAGCAGTGCTCAGGGGTTACTCCTGCTGGCTGTCTGCTCAGAAATAGCTCCTGGCAGGCACGGGGGACCATATGGGACACCGGGATTCGAACCAACCACCTTTGGTCCTGGATCAGCTGCTTGCAAGGCAAAAGCCACTGTGCTATCTCTCCGGGCCCTATTTTATGTTTTAAAAAGAAAATTTTTTAAATATGGTGATGCTCTAATCTAGTGATTCAGGATATCAGAGAAAACACATTAACTTTTAGCATATCTCTGGAATCCTAATGCTACTAATTCCTTGATTTACTATATTTGTTAATTTGTGTCCAAGTATGATCTTCATTGCTTTGAAAGGGTTGGGTAAGAGGACCCAAAGATTTATGTTTTTCTCTGAGACTGTGATCAAAGAATGAATAAAATAAAACATATAACAACACACAGTAGATTTCTAAATTACTGTGAATAAAACTCCTGATTGGATCAACATTCTTACTGGATAGTGAATTTTAAAATTGGGATGATTAAGGTCTCCAAAAGTATATTTGTTCAAATAGGCTTACTTTCTTTCAGCCCTTTCTAGGGTACAAATAGAGTCCTAATTCCTCTAGCAGGTTATTTATTCAGTTTAAAAACTGGGCGCCTAGCCTAGAAGGTCATGTGAAGAGTTCTTGTAAGCTGAATACTTGGTAAGCATTTGTTGGACCTACTAAGTATATGTGGCCCAATGCATTAGCAGGATTCTGATTGTGTGGAAAAGAAGACTTAGCAGGATAAAGTACTAACCATAAACTACTCATTTTCAGTGAGAATCATGAACTAAAACTTAACGACCAACTGAGTTCACAGGTCTACAAGTATTTTCTTTCCTAATCTTCTAAAATGTTCATTCATGGACTTGGGTCTTAATATTTTATACTTCTTGAAAAGCAATCTTGCTGTCTTGAAAATGTTTGGATTAGAGTTAGATCTCGACTTACTTCTACTGCAGAGAGACTCTGACAAATTAGCCATTAGGAATCTTACCTTTGTCTCAAAATCTGGAATTTATATCATCTTATTGTATTGCTGTGAAGGAAAAAGAGATGCTATGCTGTACTGAGCACCTAGTAGGAATTTAATAAATATGTGCTTGTTCCTGTTGCTGCCTTAATTTTTGTTTCTTTCTCTGACATTCTGCTGCTTTGTTATTTTTAGGCAGAGCTGATCATAATGAGCCCATATAAAGCTTGGAAGCCTGTATTTGGATCTGGATTACTGTTTCCCTATAAATGAAGCATCACCTCCTGGCTCCTTGTTGATTTTCAGAGGCACGATTGTTTGACAAACCATTACAGGTGCTGTCTGCAGGCTGCCTAACGAGTCCTCGTCTTTCACATCACTGACTGTTCAACTGATTTAGGGAAAAGGGTCCCCTGCTGATGTGTAGGAAACAGATGCAGCATAATTGTTCTATGTCTTTGCTCCTTTTCTTTTCCTTTACCATCACTTCTTTGAAACTAACACAGGACATTTGATGGTTTCCTAATTCTTTATGGGGAATTTTCTAATTAGTATGCTTTATAGTAAGTCGAGATATCCAATTAAACAATATGTAGGAGCATTGAAACCTAATGCTTATTGTTATTTTACCTAAGATTTATTATTTAGTGACCTTGCTGCTTTCTTATTGATCACTTAAAGCATAGAAAGTGCTTTTTAGCTCAATTTTGAAAATCATCTCTATTTCTTCTTGGTTTGCTGACAAGTCTCTACTTACTTTCCTTTTTATCTAAGGCTTTGCTTAACATCCTTAGACAACACAAAAATATCAGAATCTCTCTTATTTTTAAGGGGAGGCACCCTCCCAAGTGGTGCTCAAGAGATCTGGAGGCTCGTCTTGATGATCTGAGACTGTGTTTCTAAGCAAGGGTCTGAGATGCACATTTTGTGGGGCTCAGGCCCCTCAAAGCTGCACCTGGTGATACTAATGGAACCACATGGTGCTGGGGATCAACATGTGTATGTTTTGCACTTTCTATTCAGCCTCTAGAACCCCTAATCTTCTTAGGTGCTTCAAAAAAAATTAGAAAAAGGAGTGCAGTATAGAATTCAGGAGACAGATTTTATTTTTGCCAGTAAATCTACACTGTGTTAAATTTCGAAATGGCAAACATTGTTGTTGTTAAATTAGACTAGTACAAAACTGTGAGGATTGGTGATTTGTGAATAAAGCCTTAGTACTTTATTCCAGATGTGTTCCATGCTTATGGTAGCAATCTTTCAAGAGAAACTTGGTCCTAGTAAGTCAATTAATCTTGCTTTATAATGAGGATGGAAAAACTTAAGAGGAACTCAGCTTCTCTGCCAGAATCCAGAAACTTGATGCTAAGGAACTACTTAATTGTGGTTGTTCTTTTTGGTGTAATTATTTAAACCAAGGATTCCCCTCTTCTTTAGAAATGCATTTCTCTCCTGATTCATTCCATAAGGGATTTGAGGCACCTCAAGTATTTTATTCCATTATACAGCAACCCTTATCCTTAAAGAACTGTATGGAATATATTTTTTTTCCAAATTAACATACGTTAAGTTATTTTCAGCATATTTTTCAAAAATTAGCTGAGAAATGTCATAGGAAAAGCTCTGAAATTGGAAACATATACCCTGAACTCCTCAGTTTCACTGATTTATAAGTATATGGTCTTGGAAGTCATTCTGATTTCAAAAATTACTTAAGGTAAAAAGTGAAAAAAAATTTGTTCATTAATTATGAAGATGGTCATATAAGTAAAGTAGATGTAATTCCTTCCTTCTCTGTTCTTGAAACATATATTGTGATGGCCCCTGTTGAAAGGTGAGAGAAATGGAAATGAGGGACAGTGATTTGACTGGTCTAAGTTCCAATAAGCAAATAAATATAAATTACTGCCCCTTCTATGATGATAAGATGATTGTAAGTACATGGAAAGTCCAGAAAAATGAGATATTTTTTATCAAAAAAATTTTTTTACATACTCACAAGGAGGTAGCCAATCTGCAGTTCTGCCTTAATTTAGAGATAGTTGCCTCCTGGGTTTGCTGGAACTTCTGAGTTTACTTCATAGTTTATAAACTCACTTTTGCTATATAACTTGTTTCTTACAGGTACAGATAAAGAAATAAAGATTTATGATAGGATAACCTGGATTCAAGTCTAGATCTGCTTGCATTAGCTTTGTAAACCCAGTAACCTATGGTCCATACTTATTTATTTATTTATTTATTTATTTATTTATTTATTTATTTATTTATTGGGGATTGGTTTGGGCTACACCTAGAAGTGCTAAAGTGTAGCCTTAGATCAACCCCTCAAACATCTCTCTGGCCCCATTATTTATAATTTTTATCTCTTGGTGTTTCTTTGTTAGAAGTACAGGCAGTCTTGAATGTTGACCTTTGCATAGATTACTAGAAGCTGAAACCAAAGCAGGTATCTGAGAGGCTGCATTCTCATTTGGAAACTTCAGGGAAGAGGAATACATTTCTAACATAGTTCAGATTTTTATCAGAGTTCATTTCTATGTGACTTGTGGTTTCTCACTAGCTGTTGACAGGAGGCAAACTGATGGTTGGAGTAGCTACTTGATGGTCCTTGATTTTAGGCCCCTACTATAGGTAGTTCACAATGCAGTATCATACTTCTTTAAGACCAGCTGGAACCAGAGTGGGCTTGCTAGAAAGTTAAAAGTTTTATGTACAGAAACATGATCTTCTAGCAGTGGTCCTCAAACTATGGCCCGCAGGCCACATATTGTATTTGTATCTATTTTGTTTCTTCATTGCAAAATAAGATATATGCAGTGTGCATAAGAATTTGTTCATAAGTTTTGTTTTTACTATAGTCAGACCCTCCAATGGTCTGAGGGGCAGTGAACTGGTCCCCTGTTTAAAAAGTTTGAGGGCCCCTATTAGAGAGTGATTGTCTATCCCCTTTGCCATATTCAGTGAGTTAGACTCAAGACAGTGCTTCTATCCATGCTCAGAAAGCTACTCAAACTGATTTGCAGTTATCTGGGGGAGCTATAGCCTTTTATTTTTCCTTCTCTTTTACTAGCAGGTGGTTTAGTTGGAAAATTTCTGTTTTTGTGTGTATAGTATAGGCAGTTTCAAAAGAAACCACTGGTAGAGGAAGATTACATCAGCCAAATCAATTTGGGACATCAGTGTTTGCATCACTTTCAGCTAGTATATGGGTGGTCACTTCTTCATTTCAAATTTTCCTAAGTTTCAAAATCAGAATATTTAAAACAGAATGACTTACCTCATACATTTGTACTAGGATGATGAGTGTTGAAAGTTCTTTGCAAATACAAGCATTATATATATCCTACTCATCCTCCTGCCCAATTTCTGGATCCTCACCCTCATTAGTTTCTGGGAGATGGCCTGGTACCAGCTCCTTCTCTAGGAATTCGTCTTCCCCTACCCTACAAAAATAAAATGCAAACACTTTCTGACATGGCAAAAAATAATGCAACGATTTGCACATTTTGGATGCCTAAAAATCAACAAGGGCCATTGTAAAGCCTCTTCCAAGTGTCTTTTAAAAGGACTGACATGTCATCATTTTGCTGGGAGTTTTCATCTCTTTTTCATTCTACCTTGTAATTTTCCTCTGGGCTAGTTAGAAAAAAAAAGAAGTTTAAAAGGCAACAGTAAAAAGAAAGTCTTAAGAAAACATTCTCTTGCTCTACAGTTACCCAAAGGTTTCTGAAATAGTCACTTCCTGCCTACTTCTGCCCTTGCATACTTATTCAGGTGTCTGGGTTAGGAATCCATGGTTAAAAAAAAAGAAGAGAGACCTATAATGATATCTTCTGTAAACATATGCTTCCTCCTAAAGGGATTCAGATGATTACCCGACTATTTATGATTTTCCTCTCAAGGATTGACTATGAATTGGATGGCTTAATTTTTGATGGGTCCAAATCTCAGCATGTTTTTTTGACAAGTGATAGATGGGCTTACCTTTAGCTGTCACTTGTTATGGGTGGTGAAACTAGATGGGTCTGCTCAATTCTGGTGCTTATAGTTTTATTATATTTCTTCTAAAGTTCTCATGAACAATGCATAGTGATTAAAAAACTCCCCCCCCTTTTTTATATAATGGTAGTCTGTTATCACTATTTTGAAGCCATTGTTACCATTAAAATTACTTCCAAAAGTTTTCTTTGAGGGAGGCATTGGTAAGAGAAGAGACTAATTTTCTTAACTCCCTCCATAAGAAATATGACCTATATTTTATAATAAAAGCTCAAGTGGTTACAAAATTGCTTTTAAGATATTCTAAACATTGGGCCTTTTCTATCCCAGGGTTTTAATCTGAATGAATAGAACTAGAGTAAGGCAGTTTTGTTGGGGGACTACTAACAAAAGCTACCACTCCCATTAGTCAAAGTAAACAATTCTCTACAGATCATAGAACTAGAAGTTGCCACTGGAGCTTTTCTTCAAGGCCACCTGGGAAGGATCTAGCCTCTATCAGAGGAGGAAGCCTAAAGAGGAGGTGTAATCTTAGATCTAGTAGAGTCTTCCAAAAATTTCTTTGCTCAGAATCTATCTTGACTGAGGGATATGGGTACATTCAAACTGATTACACATGTGTCGAAAGCTAATCACTCTAAAGCTCTAGTCTTGGGGTTGGAAATGTGGTTCACTGTGAAGTACAAGCATTATATGCATGAGACCAGGGACAACTAATGAATACCAACTCTTTTCCAAAAAACAACCCCTAGCTTTTGAACCATGAGACAGGTACTCTCACCTTGGGCTTTCTTACCCTGCTGCTTATTGCTCAATACCCTTTCCCAATAGGCTCTTGTTTTGTCAGTATCAGAGTATCCTGTAGGAATAGATTTTCACATTAGACAGAAGCTTACTTTTAGGTTCAGGAGAGGGGTCCAATGTAACATATAGGAATGAATATTTAGAATGGAGATGGTGTGGTGACACCTGTGATCCAATGATAGCAATATCAGTGCCATGACAAGCTAATGGCGTAGTCAGGTATGCCCAGTTTCTCTTGGTTTAAGGGCTTGGGTTACTAACTTTGCTATTCTATTAAGTAGATTTTATCTTAGTGTCTAATCATTCTTTGATTATTTTTTGAGGGGTTTTCTACTGTTATAGTCCTGTTTGACAATACTGCTTACATGAAGTCAAGTCTACTAGTTCCTCATCAGTTCTTTGGGTATTGTGTTCTTGAATATACTTTCCTTCCTACTTGCTCTCATTTGAATATATTTATGTTGTTTTTATCCAGGAACTGTAACTGGTCTAAGAATTAGTACAGGAGAAGTTTGCAAACAAATGATTCTTACAAAGTATGTGTGTGCAAACATATATGTGTACCGGTATGTGCAAATGTGCATGAGCACGTGTAGTGTAAATGAGATTGTTTATCTACTCTAGTTGGGGTTGAGAGTATTAAATATTCAGAAAGCAGCCAAGGAAATTGGCAGTAGGTAGAATAATTTTGAAAAATTCAATTACTGGATCACCTATGAATGAATTACCCAGAGGAGAAGTTAAATCAAATGCCCATCACCATGCAGTAATTTGGCATGGGGGAGATGAGGAATTAAAACATGGTTAGAAATAGAGATGCTTCTTACAGCCCTGTGTATGTTTATGTGTGATTCATTTAAATGTCTTCACTCAGTGAAGAATAGAAGTACCACTGGCAGAGTGTTTGCCTTGCATTCAGCCAATCCCCATCCCAGCTCTGTTTGATTCCTGGCACTCTATATAGTTACCAGAGTCCTGCCCAAAATGAACTCTGAATGCAGAGCCAGAAGTAAATTCTCAGCAGGGACAGGTATATACCCTCTAATTCCCTCCCCCCAAACTGAACGCTTTAAAGTCTATGCTGAAGGATTTTTTACATTTTTCCTAGTAAAACAAAAATACATTGCTTGATTCTGTGGCTTCTATATCAACCGTGTTCATAATCTTATCAGTAATAGTATCCTAATTAGAAAAGTGTGAAACCTTAAGAAATGGCATTGAGATATATGGGAGCATTCTGAATTCTTACTCTGCTTTAAATCCCCACCCTACAGTCTTGTCAATCAAGTCACCCCTCATCTCTTGCATGAAAATGCTAGTCATTCCTTGCTTAATTGTCCTTGCTTCTTTACTTGAGGGAATCACCTTGCAGAGGGAAAGCAAGTTTTCTATTTCTGACTCTTGTCCTTCTAAACAAAGTAAACTTAGAATTCAGCATGTCTCTGGGAATTTAACCCAGAGGTTCAACACCCAAAGAATGATAAGACTTTGCCAATTGTTATTGGCAAGACTGAGGAATGTTTTAGGAGAATAAAAATCTGGAAGGAGAAAATAATTTTGGACAGAGCTGAATAATTTGAAAATGCTTATTACACATTCTGAGTTCATTGCACCCTATTTAGAAAGTAGTTCAGTTTGGTTGTCTAAAATCAAGATACTATTTTATGATTTTGTTCCACATTAAATGATATTTACATGCAGAATAATCTTTATTTAATATAAGTGACAATGCCTTCTCTTTGTTCTTGTAGGTGAACAGACTGGTAGGAGAGTCAACATTTACTTATGACACTAGAATAGGAAGATTCAAAGTTCAAGAGATCCAATCACAGTATCTAACAACTGAAGGGAGTTAGGTCACAAGTATTATCAGCAGTAGCTGTTTCTAGAATCAAAATTGAAGGCTGCACACTATATAAAGTTCCTTACTTATAGGACTGAAAAATTTCACTAAAACCTCTTGGACTAAGCCCTCCAAGAGTTACTGAAAGATTATTTTCATTAACCAAATCTCAGATTGACTAAGGATGACATGATAAAGAGAAATATGTCTGCATTTTAGTACCATCTTACACTAACACCACCACTATACTCTGCAAGGCATCAAACAAAACTTGCCATATCATAAAAGGTAACTGTGTTCTGAAGCATGAAAAATATCTAGACCATTCCAGTATTTTTATTAGACATGGGCAATGGACTGATATTAATTGTAGGGCATACATAATACTGATGCATTCCAGCAGTCAGAAGGAGTGTAGGGATAGAGAATAGCCCTGAATCTATTGTACAGCCTTATGGGAACTTACTTCATTCTGACTTTTGTTATTTTTCTATTGTTGATTGAATCTTTAGAATATATATAATAGAACAAGAAGAATTTTCATATTGTCTCTGTCTTGGGGATTTTGTTTATTTTTTAAAAGTACCAACTCTTGCTTTTATTGATCTTTCAGATTGCTTTTTGATTTCCAGTTCATTAGTTTCTGCTCTGAACTTTGTTATTTCCTCCTATCTGCCTATTTTTAGTTCAATTTATTGATTATTTTCCAATGTTTTTATGCTGTATCATTAGTTATTTATATAGGCTCTTTCTTCCTGCTGAATGCTTGCAAAGACATCAATTTTCCTCTGAATACCGCTTTTGCTGTGTCTTACAAATTCTGATAATTTGTATCTTCATTCTCATTTCCAGGAACGTTTTGACTTCCTCTTTGATTTTATCTCTAACCCACTTGGAGTTCAGTAGTGAGCTGTTTAGTTTCTAGGTGTTAACATTCTTTCTCTCTATCTGTTTATCATTCACTCTTAATTTCAGGCATGATGATCTGAGAAGGTAGTTGATACAATTTATATTTTCTTGATTTTATGGAGGTATGTTTTGTGGTGAATGAACAATGTGCATTGAAGAAGAATGTGTATTCAGCTTTCGAAGGATGAGAGCCCTATATAAATTTACCAAGCTACTCTCTTCCATTTCTTCCTTCAGAGTCAGTATATCCCTGTTGAGTTTTAGCCTGGTTGACATATCAAGCAGAGACAAGGTGTGTTGAAGTCTGCCACTATCATTGTGTGTTATTGATGTATTTCTTCAAATCTATCAGCAATTGTTTTAAATATTTTGCTGGTCCCTCATTTGGTGGGTATATGTTTAGGAGTGTGATTTCTTCCTGTTATACATATCCCTTGATTATTAAGAGATGTCCATCTCTATCTCGTAGAATCATTTTAAGCTTTAAGTCTGTGTTGTTTGATATTATATAGCCACCCCAGTCATTTTAAGAGAGTTGTTTGCTTGAATGACTGTCCTCCAATCTTTGACCTTGAGTCTATATTTGCTCTGACTATTCAGAAGTGATTCTTGCAAGCAGAAAATTGTTGGACTCAACATTTTGATCCATGTTGCCAATCTATGTCTCTTAATTGGTGCATTTAGTCCATTGACATTGAGAGAGACGATTGTCATGGGGTGAATGCCATCTTATTGTAGGATTTTAGTATGTTTATTGAGTTTCTTTGCCTTAAAGTGGATCTTCAGCTCTTCTTTTAAGGTTGGTTTTGAGTCTAAGTTTTATGAGCTGTTATTTATCTGTGAAGCTCTGTATCCTTACTTCAAACCTGAATAAAAGTGTTACTGGGTAAACTATCCTTGGCGAAGCATTTATCTCATTGAGTTTTGTCACTATCATCTACCACTGCCTTCAGGCCTTGAGAGGTGCTTGTGATAAATCTACTGTAAATCTTAAGGATACCTCTTTGTATATAATTTTTCTTTTTTATTATGCTGCTTTCAGTTTTCTATCCCTATCTGTATTTTATATCATTGTGACTATTATGTGCCTTTATTTCAATCTCTTTTAGCTGGTATACTTTGGGCATTCAGAGCATGATCGTATGCCCTTTTTAGTTCTGGAATTTCTCAGCAATGATGTCCTTGATTGTTGATTCTTCATTGGGGTTTTCTTCTTGGGTCTCTGGGACTCTACTAGTTCTTATGTTGTTTCTGTTGAGTTTATTCCAGAGTCCTATTGTTATCTGTTTAGGTATTTTCCCCAAAATTCTGCCCACAACTGAGAGGCAGCTGCTTTTGGGTCTACATTGACATACCAGAGGTTTGATTACAGCTGGTGCTTTATTTAAAATCCAATCTCTGGCCACTGCTTACACCACTCCTGCTAGTCTGATACCATACATTAACTTTAATATCTATAAGTCCCCAGTGACATTCTTGAAAAAAAAATAGGACAAACATTCAGGAACTTTACATGGAGCCCCCCTGCCCCCACAAAAAATCCTAAATAGCCAAAGCATTACATCATTTACATCCTGATGTAAATGAAGAGAAATGGAGGCATTATGTTATCTGTCTTCAAACTATACTGCAGTGCTATAGTCATACAAACAATATATATTGGAATAATAATAAATTCAGATCAGTGGGATAGTTTGAGAGCCTCACACATATTTATGCTAAAATACCAAGAGCATAAAATAGAAAAAGTAAGTTTCTTCAGTAAACTGTGTAGGGAAAACTGGGTAATTACATGTTTAAAAATGAAACTGGTTTACTTTCTTACACAATGCTCAAAATGGGTGAGAGATGTGGATGTTACATAACCTAAAACATCAAACACAATGTACTTGAGGATTCAACTGCAATGGTATTGGAAATAAAAACAAAGCTAGCAAATGGAGTTCTATCACATTTAAAAGCTGCACAGCGAAAGAAACACATTAGCGTCCTACTGAATGGGTGAATAATCTAGCATCTAACAAAGATGAGAAGAGAAACTCTCATGGTAGGATTCTACTGAAGAGATTTGCTTACCAGGAAGTTTAGATTATGAGTTAGTAGAAAAAAGTAGGATGATTTTAAAGGTTTACTTTTTTTATTTTTATAAAGAAAACATTTATGCACAAATGAAATAGGAAGAGTATGATAACAACCTTCTAGATTACATTACTGCCATTTTAGACTACATTATTAACATTTCAGCACACTTTAAACAGTGATATAACTCTGAATGGTTTTTAGAAAGAAAATAGGATTAATATAAAGAATATGAAAAAGAGACTGGGGAAGGTGGCCAGGTGGCTAATTTTTTTTTTATTACACATCACAAGGGATTAGAATCTTGAATGAAGAAGTCATCTTTTTGGTTCCAAATACTTGTCAATTTTTTTTTTGTTGTTGTTGTTTTGCTCAGAGTTTACCTGTAATTCTGCATACAGGGATCACTGTTGCTGGAACTTGGGAGACCATGTATGATGTTGGGAACCAAGCCTTGTCTACAAGGCAACCCTCTACCCACTGTACTATAGTTCCAGCCTACAAATTGTTTTATTTTCTTTTTACATTTAAGTGTTTTGAAGTTTGGGTTCTATTGACTTCACCTCTTAATTTTATTATTAACAAATTCAAGACATTAATATTGAGTTCACTTTTCTTAGTTTTATTTTTTGGGGGGCCACACCAGGTGACGCTTAGGGTTATTCCTGGCTATGCACTCAGAAATCACTCCTAGCTTGGGGGGACCATATGAGACAGTGGGGATTGAACCATGGTCCATCTTAGGCTAGCACTTGCAAGGTAGACACGTTACCTCTAGTGCCACCTCTCTGGCCCCAACTTTTCTTAGTTTTGAAAGGCAAAATATTAAAATATTCAACAATAATTTGTATTTCTGGGAAGAAATTTTCTTCAATTGTGTTTTTGCTAATTCTTTTATATTCAAGACCTTAGATTTCCTATCATTCTTATATCTAATTACTTTCTTTCTTCCTTTTATTAATGACCTAGTTAATTGGAATTGTATTCCCCTTGTGTTCTAGGAAAAAAATAACCCCTTAATATATGTCTTTACTTTGATAGTTCCAATTATATTACTAAGTAGATCATTATGATGATTAGTTACTAATTTTGCCTATCTCTTGCATTATTGTTAGAGTATATCCTATTATTTTTTTGGGAGAACACACCTGGTAGTGCTCATGGCTTACTCCTGGATCTTCACTCAGAGGCTACTCTTGGCAAGCCTCAGAGGATCATCTGGGGTGCTAAAGATTGAACTTGGTTTGCCTGTGTGCAAGACAAATGACCTTGTACCTACTGTTCACCTCCTTATTAACATTTAATCTCTCATATCTTTCTGCATTTTATTCTTTTATTTTTATTTTTTATTTTTTATTTTAGGCCACATCTGGTTATGCTCAGGAATTACTCCTAGCATTCAGATATCGTTCCTGGTTTGGGGAACCATATGGGATGCTGGGGGATAGAACCGCTGTCCATCCTGGAATAGTCACGTGCAAGGCAAATGCCTTACCACTGGGCCATCGCTCTGGCCCTTCTTTTATTTATTTTTTTTAATTTTTGTTTTTTGGGACACACTTGGTGGTGTTTAGAGCTTACTTCTGAATAACTCAGAAAATCACTCTCGGTGGTGCTTACGGGGCCATATGTGGTGTTAGGGATTGAACTCTTGGACAGCTGTGTGCAAGTCAAGGTGTTCTTTTTATGACTAAAACTCAATTATAATCATGTTTGTAATTGTAATCATGGTGCTTAAATAAAGATATTACTTTTCAAAAGAGAGCCTGAGTACTGTACTACTTCTATATTCTTAGTACTTTATTCTTTATCATCATAATGATTAATTATTGTTATAGAAATTATACCACCTTGAATTTGATTGGGAGCATAAAATTCTCCTTTATTCTTACCTGGTAGGGGAGATGCCAGGATCATGAAGGTGGTATTCCCAGGGCAAGGCTCACCCATTATACTCCAGATATGATGAGCCCTGTGCTTTCCACAAATATTGGAAACTCAACTGCAAAATTTGTGGTAGTGGGGGCCTACTTTCATGCTCGCACTTTAAAGAAATTATCTTTTGCTTTATATAATATTATTTTTTAAAGACTAGCTTGTCTTCC
Organism: Suncus etruscus; assembly: GCF_024139225.1. NCBI lineage: Eukaryota > Metazoa > Chordata > Mammalia > Eulipotyphla > Soricidae > Suncus > Suncus etruscus. Next base: position 78,134,258 of record NC_064848.1, read on the forward strand.
TTGGGAATCAGATGATTCTATTCTTCCATATGTATTTATTATATATGTTCTACTCTTAATTGAACCAAAATTTTTTTGTTAGTTTTGTTTATTTATTTTTTTTAATTTGTTATTTTGAATCATAAGTGGCTTACATATTGTTGACAATGATATTTTAGGTACATATTTACATAAAATCAGGGGGGATTCCCATCACCAAATTGTCCTCCCCTACACCTCTCCGTTTTTTGTCCTACCACCCATATCCTCTTCCCTCACACCCCAGGGTAGCTACGATATGTGGGTCTCCTCTGTATCTAGCCTACTGCAACAGTAGTCTTGCACCTGTTTGGTCCTGGTTGTCTCTCTTGTTTCCCCCTCTAATTGGGGGGACAGGACTAGCTAGTTACGTGGTTTTGTTTGAAGGAGAGAAAAGTAATAAACTGGGGTAAAAGTCTAATATGCCGAAAATAAGCGGAATTCTTCCAGAGGTCTCTCAACATCGGTTTGAGAAATGAAGGAGAGAAAAAAGGTGAAACATTCCACCAGTACAAAAGAAGTGTTCAAATATCCGTGAGGACTCCAACAATAAACACAAGCACCAAAAAAAAAAAAAAAAAAAAAAAAAAAAAACAGCAAAAACAAACACAAAACAAAACAAAACAAAACAAGGCAAACAACACAAACAAAAAAATGCCCATGGTCTTGATATAGGAAACATGGCATAGATACAATAGAAGAACAGAAAGGAAGAGGAAAGAATAAGTATAACTGGGGACAAACTTCAATTATCACACCCAAACAGAGAAATTGACCCAAAAATAGATAGGTAAATAAAAATAATAATAATAATAAATGAAAATAAAAAATAATATTATAAAAAAATAATGTTTTGTGCTTTTTGTTTTCTTCCCTTCCTGCCCAGGCCAGTAAATATTGGGGTCATTCGAAAAGGAATTACTTGGCCTAAGAGATATGGGGTTTTTCCGCCCTTTGGTGTGTATTGTCATGGGATCAACTATAGACTCTGTTCAGGATCATTTACTCTCCGGTGGTGCTTTTGTGGTGTTTGTAAAGACCTCTGCTCAGTCCTGGGTGATACTATCAGGCCTCTGTGTCTAGGGATCTCAGTATCTGCACAGATCCCCCTGCGGTGGGACGTTATGATGAAGTCAGTCTTTGTGGTTCTAGGAAGTCTTGTTCCATCAGTGTCATTTTAATTCATCTTCTGTGGTTGGTGATCTTGGTCTTTGCACTGAAGCTTAGGATGGCACCTAGGACAGTGTCTTTCTTTGTGCTTACCTGAAGCCCCATTCCGTTACCAATGGTCTCTGCCAGACCTTTGAAACTGGGGATCATGTTCATTGTGCAGATCGTAGTTCAAACCCTAGGTTAGGGCTTTTTTATTGGTCCCAGGCTGTATACAGTCTGGTCATGGTTCTAGCAGCAGTCATCTGTAACTCGAAACTCTTGGCTTTTTGGGCCTTCCAAAGGGTGACAAGTCCTTCTGATTTTGTCTTGTCGTTAGCTAGAAAGGTAGGATAAACCTTCACTTAGGTCAAGTTGTTCCCATTTTCTTCGTTGTCAGGATGTCATAGTAGAGCTGGCATTTGTTGGTGACCTCGCAGTATTGCGGCTGTCCCGGATGGGATTTGTTTCCTGTAGCAGTTGTGAAGAACTGTGCCAATTGAACCAATTTTTATCTGCAAATAAGGGATTTCTTTTAGACATTATTTGCATAGATCTAGTGCATAGAATGACTTTGACTTTATTATATTCTTTGGTTTATAAAAATTCTTCCTCACAACTAGACACATTGCAAACATGCTGTGGATAATTACTTGGTAGATATTTATCAACTGCCAATGTAAAGGCTTATGTAAGGTCACTTTTTATGCACCCCACTATATTCTCTGATACTTTAAACTAATGGAATATATTAAAATTTTCTATTTTTAGTAAGCGCCACATATTTTAATTGTGTCGTACTTTATCTCTTAAGATACAATGAATTGAAGGACATGCTCCATAGGTAATAGGAAGTTTGCTCTATTAAGCTGTGAATCATTCATGACCTGTTTAGTACTATATTGCCCAGATTTAAATCATGGTGAAAAGAGGGCCCCTTAGTAAATCTTAATGATGTTAATATTGATTATAAAACTGATTTTTTCCTTACTACAAATGATTTTAACTAGGCCTTTGCATTTGTGATCTTTTGGATTTCACTTTCTTGGAATGTGATAAATCTTCTTAGTCTAACACTGGAGGGGATTTAAAGGTAGGAAATAGATTCTCATTGGGAGAAATTCCTAAAGCTATGCCTTACAGAATAAGAACATTTTACCCCAAACAGGTGAATTGGTACAGGTGAGGGTTGCCTGTAAAATGTCTCAGTTTTACCTTTGCTAGCTGAATAATTTCAAATATGTGCATTTCTGCTGATGGCTAACTTGGAATTCTGGTAACTTCAAGGGGTTTATTTATTTATTTTTTGTATAGGGATTAGAGAGATCTTGGAAATATAGTTCATATACACAGAGTTTTTATGTGTATAGAAAAACTCAGGGGATAATGTTGAATGGAAAATAGGGGAAGAAATTAAAGGGAGACATACATAACTTTGATCTAAAAGCTCAAGGTTTCAATTTATCTATGAGAGACTTAAGGAAGGACTGAAAGAACTGGGAACTATTTTTAGAATATACAGTCCCATGTATGCAAGTCATGCTCTAAGTAGCCACTCTCCCAATTTTAAAATTTAATTTATTTAAAGGAAGTACATTACATAGTTGACATAACTGATAATAATACATTTTTAGGAAGACCAAAAGCAACATGTTTTTTTAAATATAGAAAGTTGAAAGAAAAATTAAAGAGATGGAAGAGAAAGGAGAGTATATCTGAAAACTATTGACTCACATTGAATTCAATGAAGCACCAGCAGAAAGTTTAGTATGTTCTTTTTTTTTTAAGGATAAGAATTAAAAAAATACAGCAAGAACAGTGTAAGAGTGGCAAGTGTTGTTTTTTGCATAGGCCCAGCAAAATATGGGTAAATGGGAAAAAAAAAGCCTTGTCCTAAATACAAAGAGACCTTATCCCTGAAGTTCTCCGGCATAAGACCGACTCTGGGCTCCAGGCTTACTAGGTTGTCCAACCCCTGAGTCATTTTCTGTGGTGAAAAATTTTTTTTTTACACATTAGCTGTTGTTGTTGTCCAGTTTTGTAGTTAAAGATTCTGGTTTCTGTGCCAGAAGGTTTCTGTGTTTCATCAAAGTCAGGATGTGATGAGTCCTCCAATTTCACCTCACCATCAGATGCCTAGCATTCTGCCCTGCAAGCCAGTTGCTGCTGTTGCTGAGTCATCTGGGTGTCAAGGCAACACTCCTTGGAGTAAAGTCAATGCCAGGGTAGTGGTGGGGTCTCCCTTGGTTGGGGTTTGCCTTCCGGTGATGTTGTAGAAAATTGTGGTTGTTTCTGTAGATGGGGTGTATGGGCAATGCCCATTCTTTTAAGGCCTGAGCCAAATCATTATGCCAATGTTCAGGATATAAGGCCTAATTGCATTCCAAAATTTGTGTTTCTATCTCTGTTAGATAATAACTTGTTTGTAAATGTAATATTTTCCCATTTTAATGTACCTATGCAAAAGAGGAACAATGCCACAATGTATTATTGGTGCCTCTGGGGAGCCTAAGGAACAAGTCCAACAATCCCCTTAACTTGGTTCTAACATGAATTCTAAAGCAAAAGACGCTTCTACCATAATTCCTTGTTAAACAGATTTCTTTGTGTTAAATACAAAGAAAGAGAAACAAACAAACAAACAACACTCCTCCATTTTTTTTATTGAGATTCTGTGGTTTACAATACTGTTAATAATGGTTCTCACAAACATAATCCCAGTACCACTCCCATCACTAGTGTACCCAACTTTCTTCCCCCAAGGACCACCACTGTACCTGCCATTTCCCTCTGTTCAACTCTTAAGATAGTAACTTCAGAAAATATATCCTTTCTAATAGACATTTTTAGAAATAAATCAGAAAAGTAATGAAGATAAAACATGAACTTTGGAATAAAAAATGGATTATAACACTTTCTTCATAATTTATTTTTCTAAAGTTTTCGAGCTATCTATTAATTGAAGATGATGATTACATTATAGTGTTAGGAAGGGATGCAATATTACCTATAAAGTGCTACTGACAGTGCCCGGAATATAATACATATGGCATAATTTTTTAAAGGATATGACATTTATAAAGTACCACAAAAAGCTCATAATTTCATTTAATCCTCATAGTTATGCATAAGGTAAGTATTATTAAAATCAGACCCATTTTACAGAAAAAAAGAAGTTAAGTTATGGGAAGCAAAGAGACTAGCCCAGAAATCTTTAGCCAGTAAATGGGTTTGAAAAAGCCAAATCTTTTCTTTCTTTTTTCTTTTTCTTTTCTTTTCTTTTTTTTTTTTTTTTTTGTGCTACACCTTGCAGTGTTCAGGGGTTACTCCTATCTATATGTTTAGAAATCACCCCTAGGAAGCTTAGGGGATTATATGGGATTTCTGGAATTGAACCTAGGTCCATTCTGGGTCAGCCCTGTGCAAGGCAAATGCCCTACCACTCTGCTACCACTCTGGCCTCCAAGAGAAGCCAAATCTTCCACTGCCAAGGTCTATGTACTTTCTATTTTATCTTATCTTCCTTCAGCTAACTGGGCTATTTATTTCCTGTCTTGCCTAGTATAAGTTCCCCAAAGACAGAAATAGATTTATTTTCACCATAGATTCCAGTACTGCTCTTAGCGAACACAGTTATTGAGAAAGGAAGTAAATAATTGTCAGGGGAAAAGACAGCTTGTAGGGTAATGTGAGAGTTCCAACTGAGAAAGTGCCAAGGGCAAAGACACATGCAAAGCTGGCACCAGAGCTCAGGCCTTTAGGCTGTTGCTTAATAATATTAACAACTAATATTTGTCTAGCATTTGACAGTTGCCTATGCAACTTCCTGCTGACTTGATTGTTGCAACAGCCCTTTGCTCTGAGATGACTTCTTTTGTCTGGAAACTGAGGGTCAGATGGGATAAGGTCCTGCGATAAAATAACCCAGTAAATCAATGGGAGGGAAGGTCTGGAACCAGGTATTTTTGGAGTTTATGAGGTAGAACATTTTCCTAACAACTGGAATTTCCCAAGTGCTAAGCAGCTAAAACATATTCACAAAAGTTATTTCAAATTTTACAGTTGCGAAGGTGGGAGCCCCAATTTGATAGAAAGGGGAAACTGGTTTTAAAGAAGGAAAACGCACTTGCCTTAGGACAGTGGTCAGCAACCTGCGGCTCGCAAGCCACATTTGGCTCTTTACACTTTTAATATGGCTCTTCTGTGTGCGGGGCGGCCGCTCCAGGAGTCAGGACTCTGCGCCTAGCCTCTGTCGGTGCGCGCTCCGTGTGGCTCTCAAAATAAATTTCAATCGTGGTTTTGGCGAGATTTGGCTCAGTCGAAAAAAAAAAGGTTGCAGACCACTGCCTTAGGACATTGTTGGCTGTGGATTCAACTTCCTAGAGGAAGTCTTTTTGCCCTCTCCCCCTTTACTCCCACCTCAAGACCACATCAACATTCCTAAGGGATTGGAGAGAGAGCAAGAGGAACCTTAGCAGAGCTCAGATCATCCCATTGCTAATTCATATCATCTGAGCCTCTTTAGCATCACCCTCCCCTCGCAATTTATGCAGAGAGGCATCTGAATGACTTAAAGGTGCTGTTTCTACAGAAGTCATTTCTCACAAACCAGGAGTTGATTTGGCCATCTGATCAAAATGAGATCCCAGGGTCTCTTGAACTGAAAGCTCTATTCACTGGTGGTCTACCCATTCACAGGAAGAAATGATCATGAAGTCTGGGAGGTGGTGTGGAAGAGAAAGTAACATGCCCTTCAGAAAAGAAAAACTGTGATTTCTCAGCTTGTAAATAGCAGAGGACCTGGGTGATGACCAAGTTTTGGTACTCCTTTCGAGCCAGAGAACGCCTCTGTCAGCTGCAGAATCTGGGTGTTTGTTTTTCCTTGCTTGTATTGCAAATTTACAATAAGCCGAGAAAGAAGCAAATGCCTTTCTTTTTTCTTCAGTTGGCCTTACTCTTCCTAACAATGTCTGGGTTTCCCTCAAAGCTACCAAGTGTTAATTTGAAAAATATGTTGCAGACAAGTGGTTGAAAAGCAGGCACCCAAAGTGAAATGCCCCAAGGCCTGAAGGAAGAGAAGGACGAAAGGAGGAAGAGAGAAAAGAGCAGAAACATATAGAGAGCTAGACATAGCCTCCCTCCTGCCACATACACACAAAGACAAAGACACAAAGAGTACAATCTAAGGCCACGTTTTTTTCCTGAGCAAACAGGAAGAAATGATAACACAAAGAATTGTGGACTGATGGAACCTGAGACTTAGGAACCTCTGTTCTGGGGAATCTCTAAGGCTGCTGGATAAAATTCTCCATTGCACTGAAGGTACTAAAGGTATGACTGAAATCTCGTTTTGGGTGGTATTTGCTGCATTCCTCAGAGTTCCACATAGGACATATCATAAGAGAAATTTATTGTAGATTTAAGTAGGAAGAAATGTTTGCTTCTTCTAACGAGCTTATATCTATCCTTTCTCCTTGTGAATACAAAGAACTGTGTCACACATTAGTTTTCTGATTTTGCTTTGTCTGCCAGGAAACTTAAAGCAGAATTTACAGCTCACAGCTGTGGTACAGATCCCATCAGCCCTTAGCCATATTCTGTTTTTCCCTTGGCTTACCTCTTGTTCTGATGCAATCTCTTTCTTCTTTATTGCTACAATTTTAAAAGTGAATATTTTACTATTCTATGTATGTAATAGGAAGAGCTTCACATTTTTTGTGACAGGAGGACATATCTAAGCAAGTGAATAAAAAAATAAATGTAAATAACTCATACCAGAGCAACCCTTGATGAGCATAAGAAGGGGGTGAAGAAGCTAGGAAAATAAATTCTGAAGCTGACATCAGGCTTTGTTCTCATCTACATCGAATTCCCTCATCTTTAAATGGGTACCTTGGGTAGGTATAACTTTTAAGAAAATGCTAAGGAGTTGATTTATTGTGGATGATTGCTGACTCATTGCTCTTCTTGACTGCTGAGCATTGAAAATGGAGGGCATAGGTCTCAATTAAATTTCAACATTTTGGAACATTTACCTCAACTTCTTCTGTTTTCAAATCTTCCCAGGGAAATCTTAATTTTGGAAGTATTTTACTGTGGGATTTTTTTTTTTTCGAGAAACCATGAAGTATTTTATTCTCTTCCCTTCTGTCCCCTCTACATATGTCCACTGTAACCTGAGTTCGAGCTCCAGGGCCACCACTATCAACAAGATGAAGGACAAGAAGGCCTGACTTGTGGGAACTTCCATATTGTCCCCAGTCCTGTGAACATGGCCTTTCTTAGCAGAGCAGTCACTGAGAGCTCTTTTTCTTTTTTCTTTTTTTTTTTTTTACTTCTTTGCTACCTTCATGTTCTTTTTTTTTCCTTTTCTTTTTTTTTGTTCTTTTTTTTTAATTTTTTTATCTTTATTTAAACACTGTGATTACAAACATGATTATAGTTGTATGATTACAGTCATGTAAAGAGCACCCCCCTTCACCGGTGCAACATTCCCACCACCAATTTCCCAGATCTCCCTCCTCCCCACCCCCCTACACCTGTACTCGAGACAGGCTTTCCACTTCCCTTATTCATTCACATTGTTATGATAGTTTTCAGTGTAGTCATCTCTGCAACTGCACTCATCACTCTATGTGATGAGCTGCATGTCCTGAGCTGCACCTACCAGCCCTCATCTCTCTTGTCTCTGAGATACTGTTAAAAATGTCCTTCATTTTCTTAAAGCCCATAGATGAGTGAAACCATTCTGCGTCTTTCTCTCTCCCTCTGACTTACTTCACTCAGCATAATAGATTCCATGTACATCCATGTATAGGAAAATTTCATGACTTCATCTCTCCTGATGGCTGCATAGTATTCCATTGTGTATATGTACCACAGTTTCTTCAGCCACTCATCTGTTGAAGGGCATCTTGGTTGTTTCCAGAGTCTGGCTATTGTAAATAGCGCTGCAATGATATAGTATGGAGTAGGAATGGATTTTTGTATTGTATTTTTGTGTTTCTTGGGTATATTCCTAGGAGTGGTATAGCTGGATCGTATGAAAGCTCAATTTCCAGTTTGTGAAGGAATCTCCATATCGCTTTCCATAAAGGTTGTACTAGACGGCATTCCCACCAGCAGTGAAAAAGAGTTCCTTTCTCTCCACATCCCCGCCAGCACTGCTTGTTTTCCTTTTTTGTGATGTGTGCCAATCTCAGTGGCGTGAGGTGGTACCTCATAGTAGTTTTGATTTGCATCTCCCTGATGATTAGTGATGTTGAACATCTTTTCATGTGCCTTTTGGCCATTTGCCTTTCTTCTTTCTCAAAGTGTCTGTTCATTTCTTCTCCCCATTTTTTGATGGGGTTAGTTGTTTTTTTCTTGTATAGTTCTGTCAGTACCTTGTAAATTTTGGATATTAGCCCTTTATCTGATGAGTATTGGGTGAATAATTTCTCCCACTCAGTGGGTGGCCTTTGTATTCTGGACACTATTTCCTTTGAGACGCAGAAGCTTCTCAGCTTAATATAGTCCCATCTGTTTATCTCTGCTTCCACGTGCTTGGAAAGTGCTGTCTCCTCCTTAAAGATGCCTTTAGTCTCAATGTCCTGGAGTGTTTCACCTACATGTTGTTCTATATACCTTATAGTTTCAGTTCTGATATCAAGGTCTTTAATCCATTTGGATTTTACCTTTGTACATGGTGTTAGCTGTGGGTCTGAGTTCGCTTTTTTGCAAGTGGTTAACCAGTTGTGCCAACACCACTTGTTGAATAGGCTTTCCTTGCTCCATTTAGGATTTTTTGCTCCTTTATCAAAAACAAGGTGGTTATATGTCTGAGGAACCTTCTCTGAGTACTCAAGCCTATTCCACTGATCTGAGGGTCTGTCTTTATTCCAATACCATGCTGTTTTTATAACTGTTGCTTTGTAATACAACTTAAAATTGGGGAAAGTAATGCCTCCCATATTCCTTTTCCCAAGGAGTGCTTTAGCTATTCGAGGTTGTTTGTTGTTCCAGATGAATTTCAGAAGTATTTGATCCACTTCTTTGAAGAATGTCATGGGTATCTTCAGAGGAATCGCGTTAAATCTGTACAATGCTTTTGGAAGTATTGCCATTTTAATGATGTTGATCCTGCCAATCCATGAGCATGGTATGTGTTTCCATTTCTGCATGTCCTCTCTTATTTCTTGGAGCAGTGTTTTGTAGTTTTCTTTGTATAGATCCTTCACATCTTTAGTCAGGTTGACTCCAAGATATTTGAGGTTGTGTGGAACTAATGTGAATGGGATTGTTCTCTTAATGTCCATTTCTTCCCTATCATTATTAGTGTATAAAAAAGCCATTGATTTTTGTGTGTTAATTTTGTAGCCTGCCACTTTGCTATATGAATCTATTATTTCTAGAAGCTTTTTGGTAGAGTCTTTAGGGTTTTCTAAGTAGAGTATCATGTCATCTGCAAACAGTGAGAGCTTGACTTCTTCCTTTCCTATCTGGATTCCCTTGATATCTTTTTCTTGCCTAATCGCTATAGCAAGTACTTCCAGTGCTATGTTGAATAGGAGTGGTGAGAAAGGACAGCCTTGTCTTGTACCAGAATTTAGAGGAAAGGATTTTAGTTTTTCTCCATTGAGGATAATATTTGCCAGTGGCTTCTTTGACTATATTGAGAAAGGATCCTTTTATTCCTATCTTGCTGAGAATTTTCATCAAGAATGGGTGTTGAACCTTATCAAATGCTTTTTCTGCATCTATTGATATGACCATGTGATTTTTATTTTTTTTGTTGTTTATGTTGTGTATTATATTGATAGATTTACGGATGTTAAACCAGCCTTGCATTCCTGGGATGAAACCTACTTGATCAAAGTGAATGATCTTCTTGATGAGGCACTGGATCCTGTTCGCCAGGATTTTGTTGAGGATCTTTGCATCTGTGTTCATCAGGGATATTGGTCTGTAATTTTCTTTTTTGGCAGCATCTCTATCAGGTTTTGGTATTAAGGTGATGTTGGCTTCATAAAAGCTATTTGGAAGTATTCCTGTTTTTTCGATTTCATAAAAGAGCCTGGCCAGAATTGGTAGTAGTTCCTCTTGAAAGGTTTGAAAGAATTCATTCGTGAATCCATCAGGGCCTGGGATTTTGTTTTTGGGTAAATTTTTGATTACAGTTTTAATTTCCTCAATAGTGATGGGGGTGTTTAGATATGCTACCTCTTCTTTATTCAACCGTGGAAGGTTATATGATTTCAGAAATTTATCCATTTCTTCCAGGTTCTCATATTTAGTGGCATAGAGTTTCTCAAAGTATTCTCTGAATACCCTTTGAATCTCTGCAGTATCTGTAGTGATCTCCCCTTTTTCATTTCTAATACACGTTATCAAGTTTCTCTCTTTCTTTTGCTTTGTGAGTTTTGCCAATGGTCTATCAATCTTGTTTATTTTTTCAAAGAACCAACTTCTGCTTTCGTTGATCTTTCGGATTATTTTTTGGGTTTCCACTTTGTTGATTTCTGCTCTCAGCTTTGTTATTTCCTTCTGTCTCCCTATTTTTGTTTTTTTTTGTTGAGCACTTTCTAGTTCTATTAGCTGTGTCATTAAGCTACTCAGGTAAGCTCCTTCTTCCTTCCTGATGTGTGCTTGCAAAGCTGTAAATTTTCCTCTCAGTACTGCTTTTGCTGTGTCCCATAAGTTCTGATAGTTTGTGTCTTTATTGTCATTTGTTTCCAGGAACCTTTTGATTTCCTCCTTGATTTCATCTCGGACCCACTGGTTATTGAGTATGAGGCTGTTTAACTTCCAGGTGTTAAATTTTTTCTTCTGTGTCCCTTTGCAGTTCACATCTAACTTCAGAGCCTTGTGGTCAGCAAAGGCAGCCTGCAAAATGTCTATCTTTTTTATTTTATGGAGGTATGTTTTATGTGCCAGCACGTGATCTATCCTGGAGAATGATCCATGTACATTGGAAAAGAATGTGTATCCAGGTTTCTGAGGATAGAGTGCCCTATATATATCTACTAGGCCTCTTTCATCCATTTCTCTTTTCAGGTCTAGTATATTTTTGTTGGGTTTCCATTTGGTTGACCTATCAAGTGTTGACAAGCCTGTGTTGAGGTCTCCCACAATTATTGTGTTATTATTGATATCCTTCTTCAGATTTGTCAACAATTGTATTAAATACTTTGCTGGACCCTCATTCGGTGCGTATATGTTTAGGAGAGTGATTTCTTCTTGCTGTACAAATCCCTTGATTAGTACATAATATCCATCTTTGTCCCTTACAACTTTTCTGAGTATAAAGTTTGTGTCATCTGATATTAGTATGGCCACCCCCGCTTTTTTAAGGGTGTTGTTTGCTTGAATGATTTTCCTCCAGCCTTTGATTTTGAGTCTATGTTTATTCTGACTATTCAGGTGTGTTTCTTGTAGACAGCAGAAGGTTGGCTTCAGTTTTTTGATCCATTTTACCACTCTGTGCCTCTTAACTGGTGCATTTAGTCCATTGACATTGAGAGAAATAATTGTCATGGGATTTATTGCCATCTTTGTGTAGAAGTTTGGTGTGTTTTTTGTTCTGTCTTGTTTTTAGAGTAGATCTTTCAGTTTTTCTTTTAAGGCTGGTTTTGAGTCTGCAAAGTTTTTGAGCTGTTGTTTATCTGTGAAGCCGTGTATACATCCTTCAAACCTGAAACTGAGTTTTGCTGGGTGCAGTATTCTTGGAGAAGCATTTATTTCATTGAGTTTTGCCACTATGTCCCACCACTGCCTTCTGGCCTTGAGAGTTTCTGGTGACAGGTCTGCTGTAAATTTCAAGGATGCTCTCTGGAATGTAATTTCCCTTTTCGATCTTGCTGCTTGCAGTATTCTATCTCTATCGGTGGGTTTCATCATGGTGACTAGGATGTGTCTTGGGGTGTTTCTACTGGGGTCTTTTTTAGCTGGTACTCTTCGGGCATGCAGGATTTGGTCACATGTTTTCTTTAGCTCTGGTAGTTTCTCTGTGATGATGTTCTTAACCATTGATTCTTCCTGAAGATTTTCTTCTTGGGTCTCTGGGACTCCAATGATTCTAAAGTTGTTTCTGTTGAGCTTATCAAAGACTTCTATTTTCATCTGCTCATATTCTTTGAGTAAATTTTCCATTGTCTGATCATTTGATTTAAGGCTTTTTTCCAATCTCTTCTGCTGTGTAAAGTTGTTATGCATCTCATCTTCTAAAGCACTAATTCTATCCTCAGCTGCTTTTAACCTGTTGGCAAGCTCATCTATTATGTTCTTCAATTTGTCTACTGAGTTTTTCAGACCTGTTATCTGATCTGATATTTCAGTTTGGAGTTTTCTGATTTCTATCTTCATATTCTCTTGATTTTTATTAGTGTTCTGATTTATACTTTCTTTGATTTCTGTTAGCAACCTCCATATTTCTTCTCTAAACTCCATTTCTGAAAGACTGCTTAGGTAGTTGGCCATTGTTGAGTCATCAGAGTTTCCATCTTCATTCTCTATGGTTGAAGTTGGTCTGCATAGTCTCCCCATTGTCACGCTTACGCTGTGGGTTTTTCTACATGTTGTGGTGGTACTCATTGGCTAGGTGGAGTGCACGGCCGCGAAGCGCAGCATAGCGGCCGTGCTCAGGCCCCCAAACACTCACCTCAGCCGAGGCAAGCCATCAGGGGATGCCCGGGGAAGCCCCCAAATGTCTGCCAAGCTAAGGAAACCAGCACAAGTCCACAACTCCAACAGAAAACACACGCCTCAGCCGAGCTACTGTGGGATTTGTTATCAAAGACTACATTTTCTAGCTCTGAAAGACTTGGACATAACCTCTCCATGGAAAATAATATGGAAGTCTTTAGAAAGCATTAAAAATTATAGATATCTTCATGGAAGTAGATTCAATAATTCAATGCTTAAGTAGATATCTATTGAATATAAAAAATTAATCCAAAATATATCTACATTAATTTGATTGATATATGCAATAGCTAAGATAAGGAAAAGCCCATTGAATTGATATTTGTAAGAGCTAAGATAAGAAAACACCCAGGAACCCCTAGATAGATTAATATAGAGATGTGATTTATATACATAATAGATGGACTTGAAAGATGGTTCAGTGGTAAGCATGAGGCCACAGGCTAATGTGGTGTTGCTGCATATACTGAGACAATCTCAATGACCTGTTGGTCTGTGATCTTGTCCAGGAAAAAAATACAATCATATATAGAAGCACACATACAATAGAAAATTTGGGGATGGTGTTGGGATTCTAAGAATGGAATCATAAGAAAAGATGATATCTTGCCATTTGTAACAAAATGGATGATATGGAGAGACTTATGCTCAAGTGAAATAAATCAGAAAGAAAATAAAAATATTAGATGACTTAAATATATATATGATATAAAAGGACAAAGTAAGAGAACAGACTAATCAAATCAATATAAATCCTTAAAGAGCACAACTTTTATTGGATATGAGATCAGTATATGAGTTGATCCAGTAGAAAGTGGTGGAGGATATTGGTACTCTGGTGGTGACTGTAGTGTGTTAACAACCTTGAAAATTTGTGAAACTGTATTTATAAAGCATAGAATTGTTGTAAAGCAGCTTTACTCTGATTAGTAAAACTCAATTAAAATCATATATAAAATATCAATAATATTTAAATACAATTAGAGATTTTTTGTTTGTTTGTTTTTTTGCCAGACCAGCAGTGTTCAGAGGTTACTACTGGCTCTGTGCTCAGGAATTACTCTTGATGGGATTGAGGATCAGAAGGGATCCCAGAAATCAAATCCAGTTGACTGTGTGCAAGGCAAGCACCTTACCTTCAGTGCTATCATTCCAGCCCCAGTGAGAGAATTTTTAAAACAACATAAGAGTTGTAGTTGATCTAAACTCAGTAGGAAATGACACTTTTAAATTCATTATTTTAATAAATAAAAACATTAAATAATTCTTGTGATAGCTCAAAAATTCTGTAGCTTGTGATGTTGTATAGGAGGTTAGGTACTTAGTTGCCTTCTTTGTGTTCATCTCAGTTTGATTCCCAGAACCACATATAATACCCAGCACTGTAAGAATTTACCCCTGAAATGTAATTAAAAATGTAGTTCCTGAGCCCTGCCAGGAGTGTCTCCATCACCCAAACAAAATAAAACAACCATCTGCCTGCCCAAATTTTAAACAGAGGATCACTGTAACAGGCCCTGTGACTTTGACTATAAAAAGTTCCAAAACTTATTTATGATAAAGTTAACAGACATACTTTACACAGTCCTTTTTGAACAAACAAATGCATGAATTACCTTCCTATGGTATTGTAATAACCAAAACAGACTGTCTCTATCTTTATCATTTTGATAGACCAGTGTAATACTGGATTTAGTTGAATAGATAGCACATCAAAACAAATTCAATTGTCCTTGAATTGCTAATCATGTTGAATCATTAACCATCAACCCTATGTATGGGATACAGTTCCTGTATTCTTAAGAGAAGATACATTACAAGGATGTCTTTTAGTGCTTGGTCTTAGCTGTGAATTTTATTCAAAAATGGAAAGGGAAAAATTCTTTTCTGCTGCAAGTGAAAATTTGCTAGTGATCTCTCCTGGTTGACAGGGAACCACTATCACCTCTGCTGACTTAAGAAAGCTGCTTCTTGGATTATGGAAGGTTGTCACAAAAATATCGCATTCACTTAGCTAAGGGAGCTATATCAGCATTTTAGAAGAATGCTGAACTCAACTATTTAGAGAACCTTACATCTTCTTCATGACAGGACACCACAGCTGTGATGAGGGTGAGGGTGAACAGAACTCCTCTGGCATGCACATGGTAGTTTAGTCTCAGCCCCAGTACACTTCAATAATGGGCATCAAAGTGGGAAATCTTGTGATGTTAGTTTTTTTCTTTTGGGTAATAGCTGTGTTCTTGAAGATTTATGTGCAGGCAGATTTCTGTAAATCTGATCACATAGAAACCACGTGGGAAGATCTCCATTTGATTCATCAAGAAGCCTAAGAATCTATTTTTCTGGTGATAGTCTTAAAATTTTGCCAGTTGAGTTCTTTTTGAAGTTTGAGCAGCACTTGTGACTAACAAAAATATGCTTGTTTTAGTTTTACTATGGATTTTTAAAATGTTAGAAGCTGTTCCTTTTACTATGCATGTGAACACAACTTCTCAAATATTGCAAAGTTAAGATTTTTATTGAAAAGTAATTCAATTAAAGTAACCAGGGAATATTCTCTGCTGAGAATATCCATAAGTTCTATTTTTTGGCATACTAGGAAGCAAAGGTGTTATAAGTTCACAAATACTCCATGCATCTATCTAAAACACTCACATCTCTCAGGTATCTTCTTAAAGTGTACAGCTGGTTTTCAAACATTCCTAAGATGTTTCTAGTGAGATAGTTGAATAATGCAGCTATAATTATTTAATTTTCTATTTTGGGAAGTGGGCCTGCAGACAAATTAGCCATATGTTATATAAACTGAACATCTACATTCTTCCAATGACAATAATGGGGTTTTTATGTTTTTGTTATGTCATTTAATCATTACATGAGATATGATTAAACCTGTTTTACAGTTGTAGAAACTGAGGTTGTGGAAATTTAAGTGACTTTCTAGAGGTCAAGCAATTGCATATATCAAACTTAGAAGTAGAGATGTTGTCCTATTTTCAGTGGGTAAAATGAACTAGCAATTGTAAGTAAAAGTGAAAGGAGAATGGATGAATTTCAAACTCATAGTAAAATATATAATTGTCAAAGAAAGAAAAGCATTACTTTTTAAATATAAATTACTTTATTTAAAGATTATGGATCACACAGTTGATCATAACACATTTGTTTGCACATAAGTGGTGTGAAATTATTAAAGAAAAAAGAACAAAAAAGAGTACAGCAACAAGAAAATTTGTAGAAAAAACCGGCTAACCTTTGCAAAAGCTGGCTCCCTGTGTGTGACACCAGGCGGGGAAAATCCGCGAAAGTACACCGGCCCAGTGGGGCTCAGCTGTGAAAGACTGTGAGTGTGACCTGTCTATGTCTGTCTACTGTCCTCTTGCGTGAAACTCTTGCGAGTGGGGCAAAAAGAGCCTCCAGAAACCTCGCTCGCCCAGATGCCATTTTCAGGGAGGGACTTCAGAGCATAAAAACCGGCTAACCTTTGCAAAAGCTGGCTCCCTGTGTGTGACACCAGGCGGGGAAAATCCGCGAAAGTACACCGGCCCAGTGGGGCTCAGCTGTGAAAGACTGTGAGTGTGACCTGTCTATGTCTGTCTACTGTCCTCTTGCGTGAAACTCTTGCGAGTGGGGCAAAAAGAGGCTCAGAGGAGCACGGGGCTCCGCTTCGCTACGCGGCCGTGCACTCTTTCTAAGGAAAGAACTCCATTGCAACAAGAAGGAAAAATCACACTAAGAACGGCGCTATATCACAGAAGCAAACATTTCTCTCTGGACTGTCTTCTCTGTTGCATGCTCGGGCCTAAGATTTGACCCAGTGTGAGGCTTCATCCACGGAGGACTCCCCTCCCTTAGAGGCAAGTCAGCCCATCCAGAAAGGGAGGAGCCAGAGGAGTGTGCTGCCTACATCATATAGACAATGAATACCACGACAACACGTAGAAAAACCCACAATACAAGTGTGACAATGGGGAAACAACGCAGGCCAGCATCAGACATAGAGAATGAAGATGACAATTCTGAGGACCAGATAATGACTGAACAACTAATCAACCTCTCAGATAAGGACTTTAGACTAGCAATATGGAAGGTGCTCAACAGACTCCAAGAAACCATGGATCGAGTTGAACAGAACACTAATAAGAACCAAGAAAATATGAAGGCAGAAATGACAAAACTCCAAACTGAAATAACATGTCAACTAACAGGCCTGAAAAACTCAGTAAACGAAGTGAATGACAAAATGGATAAGCTCTGGGACAGGGTATCAGAAGCTGAGAATAGACTTGGTGCTGTGGAAGATGAGATACATAACAATTCCATACAGCAGGAGAGATTGGACAAAAAACTTAAAGCAAATGAGCAGACAATGGAAAAATTAGTCAAAGAATGGGAACAGACGAAAATAGAAGTCTATGATAAGATCAACAGAAACAACTTAAGAATCATTGGAGTCCCAGAGACCCAGGAAGAAAATTTCCAGGAAGAATCAATGGTCAAGAACATCATTAAAGAGAAACTTCCAGAGCTAAAGAATATATGTGATCAAATCCTGCATGCCCGAAGAGTACCAACCAAAAGAGACCCCAGAAAAACCAACCCAAGACACATCCTAGTCACAATGACAAATCCCACAGATAGAGACAGAATTCTGAAAACAGCAAGATCAAAAGGGGAAATCATGTTCAAGCAAGCTTCCCTGAGATTTACAGCAGACCTGTCACCAGAAACGCTCAATGCCAGAAAGCAGTGGTGGGATATTGTGACAAGACTGAATGAAATGAATGCTTCACCCAGAATACTATACCCAGCAAAACTCACTTTCCGGTTTGATGGAAGAATACATGGTTTCACAGACAAAAAACAGCTCAGAAACTTCACAGACACAAAACCAGTCTTAAGAGAAAAACTGAAAGACCTAATCTAAGACAAGACTACCCAAAAGACACACCAAATTTTGAAATAAAGATGGCGTTAAATCCCAGGACAATTCTTTCTCTCAACGTCAATGGACTAAATGCACCAGTTAAGAGACACAGAGTGGCTAAATGGATCAAAAAACTCAATCCAACCTTCTGCTGCCTACAAGAAACGCACCTGAATAGTCAGAACAAACATAGACTCAAAATAAAAGGCTGGAGAAAAGTTATCCAAGCAAACAACACCCATAAAAAAGCTGGAGTGGCCATACTAATATCAGATAATGCAAACTTTATACTCAGGAAGGTTGTAAGGGACAAAGACGGACATTTTATATTAATCAAGGGGTACGGAGAGCAGGAAGAATTCACTCTCCTAAACATATATGCACCGAATGAGGGGCCAGCAAAATATTTAATACAACTGTTGACAAATCTGAAAAATAATATCAACAACAACACAATAATTGTGGGGGACCTTAACACGGCTTTGTCAACACTGGACAGGTCAACCAGACTGAAACCCAACAAGAATATACTAGACCTGAGGAGAGAAATGGAAGAAAGAGGCCTAGTGGATATATATAGGACACTCCATCCCCAGAAACCTGGATACACATTCTTCTCCAATGTACATGGGACATTCTCCAGGATAGACTACATGCTGGCACATAAAACATACCTCCATAAGATCAAGAGGATAGAAATTTTGCAGACTACCTTCGCTGACCACAAGGCTCTGAAATTATTTGTGAACTCCAAAGGGACTCAGAAGAAACACTTTAACACCTGGAAGTTAAACAGCCTCATGCTCAATAACCAGTGGGTCCGAGATGAAATCAAGGAGGAAATCAAAAGGTTCCTGGAAACAAATGACAATAAAGACAAAAACTATCAGAACTTATGGGACACAGCAAAAGCAGTACTGAGAGGAAAATTTATAGCTTTGCAAGCACACATCAGGAAGGAAGAAGGAGCTTACCTGAGTAGCTTAATGACACAGCTAATAGAACTAGAAAAAGCTCAACAAAAGGACCCAAGAATAGGAAGACAGAAGGAAATAACAAAGCTGAGAGCAGAAATCAACGAAGTGGAAACTCAAAAAACAATTCGAAAGATCAACGAAAGCAGAAGTTAGTTCTTTGAAAAAATAAACAAGATTGATAGACCACTGGCAAACCTAACAAAGAAAGAGAGAGAGAGAGAAACTTGATAACTCGTATCAGGAATGAAAAAGGAGAGATCACTACTGATATGACAGAGATTCAAAGGGTAATCAGAAACTACTTTGAAAAACTCTACGCCACTAAAAATGAGAACCTGGAAGAAATGGATAAATTCTTGGACTCTTATAATCTTCCACGGTTGAAGGAAGAGGATGTAGCATATCTAAACACCCCCATCACCATTGATGAAATTAAAAGAGTAATCAAATGTCTGCCGAAAAACAAAAGCCCAGGTCCAGATGGATTCACTAATGAATTCTATCAAACTTTCCAAGAGGAACTACTGCCAATCTTGGCAAGACTCTTTCATGAAATTGAACAAACAGAAACACTTCCAAATAGCTTTTATGAAGCCAACATCACCTTGATACCTAAACCAGACAGAGACGCTACCAAAAAAGAAAATTACAGACCAATATCACTGATGAATGCAGATGCAAAGATCCTCAACAAAATCCTGGCAAATAGGATTCAATGCCTCGTTAAGAAGATCATCCACTACGATCAAGTAGGTTTCATCCCAGGAATGCAAGGCTGGTTTAACATCCGTAAATCTATCAACATAATACACAACATCAATAACAAGAAAAATAAAAACCACATGATCATATCAATAGATGCAGAGAAAGCATTTGATAAGGTCCAACACACCCATTCTTGATCAAAACTCTCAGCAAGATGGGAATGGAGGGAACCTTTCTCAATATAGTGAAGGCCATCTACCACAAGCCAGTGGCAAATATTATCCTCAATGGAGAAAAACTGAAAGCCTTCCCTCTAAATTCTGGCACAAGACAAGGCTGTCCTCTCTCACCACTCCTATTCAACATAGCACTGGAAGTACTTGCTATAGCGATTAGGCAAGAAAAGGATATCAAGGGAATCCAGATAGGAAAGGAAGAAGTCAAGCTCTCACTGTTTGCAGATGACATGATACTCTACTTAGAAAACCCTAAAGACTCTATCAAAAAGCTTCTAGAAACAATAGACTCATAAGCAAGGTGGCAGGCTACAAAATTAACACACAAAAATCAATGGCCTTTCTATATACCAATAGTAATAAGGATGAAATGGACATTAAGAAAACAACCCCATTCACAATAGTACCACACAAACTCAAATATCTTGGAATCAACTTGACTAAATATGTGAAGGACCTATACAAAGAAAACTATAAAACTCTGCTCCAAGAAATAAGAGAGGACACACGGAAATGGAAACACATACCCTGCTCATGGATTGGCAGGATTAACATCATCAAAATGGCAATACTCCCAAGGCATTATACAGATTTAATGCCATCCCTCTAAAGATACCCATGACATTCTTCAAAGAAGTGGATCAGACACTTTTGAAATTCATTTGGAACAATAAACACCCTCGAAGAGCTAAAGCAATCATTGGGAAAAAGAATATGGGAGGAATTACTTTTCCCAACTTTAAACTGTACTACAAAGCAACAGTTATCAAAACAGCATGGTATTGGAATAAGGATAGGTCCTCAGATCAGTGGAATAGGCTTGAATACTCAGAAAATGTTCCCCAGAGATACAACCATCTAATTTTTGATAAAGGAGCAGGAAATCCTAAATGGAGCAGGGAAAGCCTCTTCAACAAGTGGTGTTGGCACAATTGGATAGCCACTTGCAAAAAATTAAACTTAGACCCCCAGCTAACATCATGTACAAAGGTAAAATCCAAATGGATTAAAGACCTCGATATCAGCCCCAAAACCATAAGATATATAGAACAGCACATAGGCAAAACACTACAGGACATTACAGGCATCTTCAAGGAGGAAACTGTACTCTCCAAGCAAGTGAAAGCAGAGATTAACAGATGGGAATATATTAAGCTGAGAAGCTTCTGCACCTCAAAGGAAATAGTGCCCAGGATACAAGAGCCCACTGAGTGGGAGAAACTATTCACCCAATACCCATCAGATAAGGGGCTAATCTCCAAAATATACAAGGCACTGACAGAACTTTACAAGAAAAAAACATCTAACCCCATCAAAAAATGGGGAGAAGAAATGAACAGACACTTTGACAAAGAAGAAATACGCATGGCCAAAAGACACATGAAAAAATGTTCCACATCACTAATCATCAGGGAGATGCAAATCAAAACAACGATGAGATACCACCTCACACCCCAGAGAATGGCACACATCACAAAGAATGAGAATAAACAGTGTTGGCGGGGATGTGGAGAGAAAGGAACTCTTATCCACTGCTGGTGGGATGCTGTCTAGTTCAACCTTTATGGAAAGCGATATGGAGATTCCTCCAAAAACTGGAAATCGAGCTCCCATACGATCCAGCTATACCACTCCTAGGAATATACCCTAGGAACACAAAAATACAATACAAAAACCCCTTCCTTACACCTATATTCATTGCAGCTCTATTTACCATAGCAAGACTCTGGAAACAACCAAGATGCCCTTCAACAGACGAATGGCTAAAGAAACTGTGGTACATATACACAATGGAATATTATGCAGCTGTCAGGAGAGATGAAGTCATGAAATTTTCCTATACATGGATGTACATGGAATCTATTATGCTGAGTGAAATAAGTCAGAGAGAGAGAGAAAAACACAGAATGGTCTCACTCATCTATGGGTTTTAAGAAAAATGAAAGACACCCTTGTAATAATAATTTTCAGACACAAAAGAGAAAAGAGCTGGAAGTTCCAGCTCACCTCAGGAAGCTCAGCACAAAGAGTGATGAGTTTAGTTAGAGAAATAACTACATTTTGAACTGTCCTAATATTGAGAATGTATGAGGGAAATGTAGAGCCTGTTTAGGGTACAGGCGGGGGTTGGGTGGGGAGGAGGGAGATTTGGGACTTGGGTGATGGGAATGTTGCACTGGTGATGGGTGGTGTTCCTTTTATGACTGAAACCCAAACACAATCATGTATGTAATCAAGGTGTTTAAATAAAAAAAAATTATGCATTAAAAAAAAAAAAAGAAATAACTACACTGAGAACTACCATAATCATGTGAATGAATGAGGGAACTGGAAAGCTGTCTAGAGTATAGGTGAGGGTGGGGTGGGATGGAGGGATATTTGGGACATTGGTGGTGGGAATGTTGCACTGGTGAAGGGGGGTGTTCTTTACATGACTGAAACCTAATCACAATCGTATTTGTAATCAAGATGTTTAAATAAACAACAAAAATACTAAAAAAAATGTAAAATAAAAATATAAAGCTGTGTGTTCAAAAAAAAAAAAGAAAAAAGAAAATTTGTGAAAATTATTGTATCTTGCAATGAGGTCATTACGTCATTGTCAGAAGGTTTTGCTGCTAATTGATCGTTAGTTCTGTTACTACTTTTGTTCCTGAGTGTTTGGTGACTTCAAAGACACATTGACATCTAAATTGATGTGTTTCCATGAATGACAAGTGTTTTTTAAAAATTGTGTTATTTTTCATGGCCATCTATGCAGCCACACAGTCCAGGAATTCCTAGCACTATTGCTGATACTGAAGCTTTCGTGTGGCGTGTTTTCAACTGCCAGGGCTTCGAGAAGCTCCAAAAATGTGTGTGTGTGTGTGTGTGTGTGTGTGTGTGTGTGTGTGTGTGTGTGTGTGTGTGTGCATCCGTGGGGGGTTCTTACACTAATTCCAATAAAGTCCTGGTGATGTCAGCCCAAATACCGGCATGCCTGGAGTTTTGGTCATATTGGAGTCTCTGTAGAAAGCCAGAGATGAGTGAGGAAGCAGAACCATTGATGGAGTGGGGAAGTGGCAATTGTGGGCTATAAGAGGAGCTGGAGTGGTGTAGGCAGGGCAGGGATTTAGCCTGCCTCTTCCCCTGAGATTGTAAGCTTTTAGCTGCATGGATTGCGTACTTATAAATTTTCTCAGCTTCTTCCAAAAATAGATTAAGTCTATAGAGTTGGCCAAATGCAGATATGGGACTGTGTTCACAGGGTGTGTTCTGGAACATATTCTTAATGTGAATATCTTAACCAGATGTCTATCATTGTTAATGCTTATGTTGAGATTGCTGTGGTACTAAACTTTTCATTAAAATGCACAAAATTCCTATGAAATGCTGTCTTTTTTTAAAAATCTTTTTTACAGATGAAAATGTTGAGGTATTTGAGATACAAAATAATTTCCTTAGTCCCTCAGGTGTAATAGTAGGACATTTGGACTTACATTCATTTTTCTGTTTTTTTTCCCCCTAAAACTTGTCTTCTCATAACATTGATACTCACCATCCAAACTCTTGACATGTAAATGATTCTACTTGTTAATAACTGGTAGAATTTTGGCTCTAGTACAATTTTTGTTCACTCATATCAAAGGCCATAAAATGCAACAGTGCACTTTGAAGCTGAAATACCTTAAAGCTGTTAATAAAAACATCAGTCTTTTTGCTCTACCTCATTTCTACTCTTCTTCCCATTTCTTGCAAATATCGACATTTATGTTTACCTTTATATTGAAGTTATCTTGTGTATATTGCCTTTTCCTTATATGAGCACTGTGTGTTTTAGCTATTATTTCCTGGGGATACTCATAATGAAGTACCATAAATTGGGTCCCTTGAACAAAAGAAATCTATTGCCTTGTAGTCTGTAAGATGGACATTAGAGAGAGCATTGCTTTCTGGGTTGCTTCTTTCTGAATAACATTGAGAAGAATCTGTTCTGTGCCACCTTTAATTTGTGTAGCTTCCTGTAAATCTTTCACATTCCTTGGTTTATTGATAACTCCTGCGAAGCCTTCATCATCACATGTCATGTTTTCTCACATACATTTCCTTCTTTTCATCTGTATATATGGTAAAATATACATTCACATAACCCCAGTTTTTTTTTTTAAAGAGGTATGTATTCAATAGCTACTTTTATCTCTCTGCTCAGAAAGAGGTGACTACTGGTGGTATTCAGGGGACCACATGTAGTTCTAGAGATTGAAACAGGGTTGGCTATGACAACACAAGTACCTTAATCCCTCTACTACCTCTTTGATCCCCAGACTTCCCTTTTCTTTAAAGGACTCTACATACTAAATTAAATGCAATATAATGATTTTATTTTTATTGTATGACTACTATAAGGATTCTAATTCAATAATTACATTCTTAAGCACAAGGAGTTAGCACTGCATAGCAAAATGAGGATTTAGGTGCTAGGCAAAGGCTTGAAGAGTTGGAGCATCTCTCTTGCATGTGTAAACTTCAGGTTTAATTTCTATCACCACGTAGTTCCCCAAATACTAGTGAAATGACCTCTGAGTTGCTTTGGGAGGAGAGCTTAATTATTACTACCAGTGACCCCAAAACTAAGAAAAAAATATTTAACTCTTAGTTACTTGATGTCTTT